>NC_136069.1:150385822-150400822 GCF_964261635.1 Lissotriton helveticus
GGGAGGGGGAGAAGCAGGGTGGAGAATACAAGTACACATATTATCAGTAGCAAAATTACCAGCATAGTTACTAGTACATAAAAAGCGAATGGTGACAGTATGTTAACATGCTGTAAATGAATAAGAGTTAGCAACACTTATAAGCAGCCGCGGGCCGTGGAGGGAGTTACGGTGGGGCAGGGAGGCGGGGAGGGGGAGGGGCAAGGTAGAGAGGGCTCCACCCTGCTTCTCCCCCTCCCCGCCTCCCTGCCCCATCGTAACTCCCTCCACGGCCCGCGGCTGCTTATATCTCACCCTCCCTAATACACATATTATATTATTTGCTAAGAAGGTCTCTTTGTGTTGGTTTAGGGCGTGTCCATACTTTAGTGTCTTAGATTTGAAGGAATCACATCAGCATACACCAGCTCTCTCTTCATGTGAACCGCATCAACTGTTGTGTATGTGTGTTCGGCAAAGCAATATAAAACCCGCCTCATGCCCAGAATTGGCAGAAGTTGCACTTATGTTATGAGTATGAAGTCGTGGAGATCAGACCTCATAACAATTCTGTATCGTGTTGTTCTTGAAACTTTAGCACTCGCTGTACAGATATAGTTTAACAAGTAAAGCAGATAGTAGACCAATAACATATTATTCTCATGTAAACCACGATGAACTACTAGGTGGAAAGCTAAAGCAACAACTAAGTGTCGTGTGCAGAAGTTGCAAAAAAGCAAAAATGGCGTTTAAACCGGTAATGAGCCCATGCTAACTTAACACGGTGTAAAGATATCCAGGACCTAGATGACACCTCCTCATGATCCGGAAACGAACTGAATAAGATAATAGAAGTGCCATCTCATGAGAGCAGATTGCAAGTTTATATGTGGACGGTCCGCAAGGTAAAGCATTAAAAACTAGGAAAATTCAATGCTAAAGAAAAATAAAACAGCCAAGTACTTTATCGAGTCTTAAGCCAATAGGCAAGGTAAATAATAAAAACTTGACAAATAAGTCAATGAATTGTCAATGAAATGCTAGTACTCAGCATATCAAACATGAAAAAGGTCTATGACATAACTGTGTATGCAAAATAAGCTGCAACGGCCTCCAATAGGAAGTCACCGTCTTCATCCGAAAACAGTTCAGCCATCCAATTTAAAAGCGGAAAAGAACATACGTGCTCTCCCAGCACCGGATCCTCTATCACCATCAGAGGACAGCTCGGTGGGTTTTCAAGAAAGCTGTGTTCCAAGAAAGACTGTGCTGCCGCCAGTAAATTCCAGGGACCAAGTAGTCCATGCATCAATGCCACAGCCATAATCCTTTCGCCAGGACAAATCAACTCGTGAGTAATGATAGGAGTCATCAGCTGATTAAAGTCGACGTCAGGAGAAACCGGTCCGCAGAGACACAAATCAATGGCCCAATCGAAATCACAGGTCAGGCAGTGAAATACAGGCTGGACACAGGTGAAGTAGGAGAACCGAAAAGATAATCCATATGCCGTGCTTAATATCGCCAACGGCATTGTGCCATAATATTCTAGCATGCGATTGCGGAACAGTGTCAGCAGCTGCAGGGTCGGAGGTTGCATAGGAGGGACATCCATATTTAAAAATGTAAAAAAGCACAAGAGCGTCCGCTGGTAATGCAAGTAAAAATGCAATCCACGAACCAGAGTGGAGAAAATGGAATGAAAGGGAGCAGGGATGACTCCAAAGATTTTCTCAAATGAAGTCACGAGACCACTGGTAACAACTTTAAAAAAGTGTGCCAGGGATTTTGTGGAGGATGCGTTAAAGATAGTCGGAAACATGTTGCTGAAATTGAAAGGCAAACCTGTGTACGGGTGTTCGCTATGTGAAGTACGAAAGTTTCACGGGCCGAACTCAAGGCCACCTCTCTCTGAGACAAAAGAGCTCTTATTCTTGTCATGCCGTTGAAACGTGTCCCAAGGTTGGTATTTGTGGCCAGATTGAAAACTCCCTATGTTCATGTGTGGGAGGAAATAGAACATTTCTGCAGCAAATAACCCGTTCACTTACTGTTACGATAAAAGGAATACTTTTTAATTAACTCAGAACAATCTTCATTATTGAGCATCAAATAACTACCATTTTCCAACAACTTGAACGTGGGGATGATAGCAGGAACTGGCGTGCCTTGCAACACGCAAGCCATATTTGGTCGGTGTTTGTTGCATGAATCGTGTAACTGTATGTGCCTACACATTAGTGAATGATCTGGCGTCTCAGTGCATTCCTCTCCATTCAGATAAACTTCTTGATCATTTTTGAAACATCTGTATGTGTATGGAAGCGACCAGACCTCATGAACAAAAGCACTACCTAAAGGTTCATAAAGACCTATTGGTATATATTTCATACAATTTGAAAACTTATATAAAGCAAAAGGCAGCGTTATTAAACCGTGGATAAGGCATGTTGCCAAAAAACCCGCAATCCTCTGCTGATGATGTCACTGAGCATGTCATGAATGATGTAATATGTGACATCATCAGTAGTGGATTATGGGTAATAGTATCTCTAGTTTACTCCCCTATAGCTGTCTTTCTTTTAACATAAGTGTGTGTTTCCTTCCCTTATACTTACTGTTTTTGGTTCGCTTCCAGTTCGCGTACCAGCGAGCGAACTAGGAAGCGAACTAAGAGAAATAGAGGTTGGCACAGTTCCAAATATTGTACCAATTTTTTAATAACGGGGAGGTAGTTCTGAAAAGAACTTTTTTTTTTATTTTTCTGAACATTTTTTTACTGTTTTTGAATTTTTCGGAACAGTTTTATATTTTTTTGGGTTTTTCTTGGAGGGGGCAATGAAAACGATTCATTGTAAAGGGCTCAACAGGAGCAACAAAACAAAAAAAAGAAGTATTTATTATTTTGGGCGTTTCGGACAAACTTGCATATGATAGTCAATAGCTCTGTTGATCAGAGTGATGCTTCTTTCTCCGTAGGAAATGAATCCATCGCAAAATACGCAGGTGTGTTTTACTTCACCAAATCTCATTTGTATATTTGGCACCATCTCCCTGCCCTCTGGTCCCGTTACTTCCGGTACAACAGATCTTCTGGCCATAATAGGGAGATTATCTAGGTCGTTCCGAAACTGTGCAGCACTGTAGTTGTTAGGATGCCACCTAGTCATATGGCGATGCATTGTGTAGTTTCCGAAACTGTATTTTTTGTCGGTCCCTCTGGACAGTCTATCTTGACATATAAGGCAAGTTACGTATCTTGCATTTACTTTTTTCTGACCTTTGGGAATTTTAAAAAATTGCCAAATGAAGTTTTCTTTCCGGTGAGACGTCTTGGGCTGCTCAGGCAAAAACTGCCTCTCTTCGTGCTCGTCCTCCTGTTCCTCTTCTTCTTCTTCTTGTTGAATTACAACTTGAGCAGGTGGTCCACTCTTCCTTGGATGTGGTGGAGGTGGTGGGGAAGCACCAGCTGAAGCTACTAAAGAAGCCATTGCTCAGTGATCACAAAGGGTCTTTCTCTCACAATGATGAAAGTCAGAGTGAGGAAAGAAGGAGGGATTTTCATCATTTGGGAAAAACAAGAGTTCTCAACCAATCAAAAGTGTTCATTTTAGATTATATGACCTAGTCTTACATCATTAGGAAACCAAAAGTGAAATGAACCAATGAAAAGTGTTATTACCAAGTCACATGACTTGCTGTGTTTACGTTAAGCGCTTTGCAGGGCCTCCCGGTTTGCTTCCAGAAACCTGCGCTTTGGCACTCGCTTCGCGTACCAGTTTGCTAACGTAGCACGTCATATGACGTATCAAGCGACAACGTGGAACGTCATGCGGACGGGAGGCGTCACGATGTTGTTTTCTAACGCGGCACTTGCGGTAAAGAAACGTTTACCGGCTCGCGGTCTATTTCGCGGCATCAAGGTCAGCTAACGGGAAGCTTCCCGATTCGCGAAGCGGGAACGAAGAAAAAAAAATATTTTAAAAAAAAATTATTCATAAACATATAAAATATATTTTTGGATTTAAAGAAGAATACATTTTACAGCTACAGATATTAGCTGTTAAAAAACCAATGAAATTCACAGAAAAAACCATAGGTTATAGACCATATATAGTTAGGAATTAGCATTTACAAAACCTTGAAAATTCACTGAAAAAACCATAGGTTATAGACCATATATAGTTAGGAAATAGCATTTAGAAAACCTTATTTTACTCACACAAAACCATTGAAATTCCATATATAGTTAGTTGCACTAACTATATATCGCGCACCTGCAATCCACTGCTGATGATGTCACATATTACATCATTCATGACATGGTCAGTGACATCACTGATGACATCACTGATGACATCTCAAATGACATCACTGATGACATCACTGATGACAACATCCAGTGACTGTATGCTTCTGTAAAGTTAAAATATGTCTTACATATTGAAGAATGAGTGGATGTATAAGTGTCTGGATGAAGGATTTAGTAGGTGCATGACTGACTGTATAAGTGAGTGATTAAATGTGTCTCACTGAGTGCATGGGTTAGTGACTAAACTGTTTTAAATTGTGCATCATTGTGTCTGTTGTTTTGTAATCTGATGCATGTGTTGATCATTAGCTATATGACTAACTATATGGGTTATTGATTAGTTGCCCAAGTATTTGTATGGGAGACTGAGTGTGTGTGTGGGTGTCTGGGAGGTGTATGACTCTGTGCATAGATGTGTGAGCAGTTGATTCACTAGATGTATGGGTTCAAAAGTGCATGTGGAAACATCTGTATGGGCGGTTGACTGTGTGCATGAGTGTATTGGTGAGTGAATGGATATCTCAGTGCTACATGTCAAAGTAAGTACATATGTAAAACACAGTACATGTGATAGTTGACATATATAAATAACTGTGCATAAGAGCCAGTGAATGTGTGAGTGGCTGTATGGATTATTGTGAACTTGTATCAGGGATTGTATAACAGAGTAAATATGTGTTATTATATGTTCCAATAAGTAAGGTGTGTATAACTATATAGTTGAGGAAATCGAGGTGTGATTGATTCTTTGCAAGACTGACTAGGTGTGTGAGTAACTCCATGGATGAGTGACAGTCTGTGAGTGTCTGTTTACACTGAGTGTATCTAAGGTTATATTAGAGTCTGAAGAGGTTCATTGTATCATCACATGAATGATGTCATCAGTGATGTGATCAGTAATGTCAAATGAGATGTCATCAGTGATGTCATCAGTGATGTCATTTGAGATGTCATCAGTGATGTCATCAGTGATGTCACTGACCATGTCATGAATGATGTAATATGTGACATCATCAGCAGTGGATTGCAGGTGCGCGATATATAGTTAGTGCAACTAACTATATATGGAATTTCAATGGTTTTGTGTGAGTAAAATAAGGTTTTCTAAATGCTATTTCCTAACTATATATGGTCTATAACCTATGGTTTTTTCAGTGAATTTTCAAGGTTTTGTAAATGCTAATTCCTAACTATATATGGTCTATAACCTATGGTTTTTTCTGTGAATATATATATATATACATATACATACACATACACACACATATATTACCTACTGGCGGTCGCCAGTAGGTATATATAGTTAGGATTTTTTCTCTATGGGATTTTTGAAAATTCTATGTCTAATAACTTTGGCGTTTGTGGACGGAATTGGCTGAAATTTTCAGGAAAATGGAACATTTTGTTTCTGAGCAGCCACTGAAAAGTTGGGGGGGGGTTTGTCAAGGGGGGGGGCTGAGAAAAAAAGGGGGGTCCCAAAACGTGTTTTTAACATTGAGTTTTCCATAGGGCGGTTGGCCTCACTTTTAGCCCGAACGGCTGAATGGATTTGCACGAAACTTGGCAAAATTGTAGGGACTGGTAGCCGGATGTGCCTTTGCTAGGTCTCAATATATGTGCTGCAGTGGATTTTGAGAAATTAACGTTCAAAAAAAGATATATATCTGTAACAGCGGACCGGGCAGCGCTCCAGTTCGCGTACTTTTCGCGTTACGGAGCTTTGTGAAGCAAAGCTGATTGGTTCTCCGGCGTCTGTAAACATTCCAAACAGTCCGTAGCGGCCGCCATCTTGTCTCTCGGTAGGATCGAGAGACAAGAGGAGGCCAAAGCGAAGGGGCAAATGACCATAAGGGGGCATAGTAGATCCTCCCTGACCCCCTAGGTTTGATGTGGAGGTTTTAAAAGGGCCCCGCGGGGCAAAAAAAAAAAAAAATAATAATCGAACGGCTGAATGGATTTGCACGAAACTTGGCAAAATATTAGGGACTGGTAGCCCGATGTGCCTTTGCTAGGTCTCAATATATGTGCTCCAGTGGATTTTGAGAAATTAACGTTCAAAAAAAGATATATATCTGTAACAGCGCTCCGCTTCGCGTACTTTTCGCGTTACGGAGCTTTGCGAAGCTGATTGGTTCTCCGGCGTCTGTAAACATTCCAAACAGTCCGTAGCGGCCGCCATCTTGTCTCTCGGTAGGATCGAGAGACAAGAGGAGGCCAAAGCGAAGGGGCAAATGACCATAAGGGGGCATAGTAGATCCTCCCTGACCTCTTAGGTTTGATGTACCATTTTGCCAAGTTTGGTGTAATTCCGTTCAGCCATTCACGCTGTAGACGTATCTAAATGTCCTATGGAAAATTGCATGGGGAAAACACATTTGAAAGTGTTGAAATTTAGAACCAATTAAAATGTTACTTTGGTTTTGTATTTGTGTGATGAAAGTTAATTGGTTATGTATATATCTAAAATGAGAGGAAACCACAGCCATTTTGTGATACTACTGTCTGAGGTATATTTGTGAGGAATTTTTGGTGCTCAATTTCTGGTGTTTGATTTACACAGTACTAACACTTCTCCTACTTTTAAAAAGGTGAGTTGTTAATTTGTAAGGGGAACTATGTTGTACACTTTAAGATAATTTGAAAAATGTTTTCTGTTATTTATTTACAGTCCTTCTGTTATACTAAATACTTGATAAAGTTAGTTTTATATTATGTATTACTAAAAACGATAAATGAAAGTGATTATTTTTTTCTGCAATTTACAGCAAACAATTTCAAAATAAAATGGCTCACAATGAAGAGACCGTGGCAATTTCTTTTGAATTATCCACTACATTTATTGAAATTGACAGCACCAATAATGAAATATTCTCACAAGGAGGAGATGACTTGAATGATTTTTTTGATCAATCTCTTGATGGCGAATTTATCGAATGTTTGGAGACCATAGAGTTACAAGAATCCTCATTGCAGACTTTTCATGAGGAGATTCCTGATGAGATGATTGAAGAGGAAATTCCTGATGAGGACATGTTACTAGTTCTTTCAAATTTTGAAAATTCAGAAGAATAAATTTATATTTAGAAATCAAAAATTGTTTGAGACATTATTCATTTTTATTTTTAATTTATGAGGTTGTAGCGAAGTGATTGTAGTATAAAATGAGACTTATAGTATAGAGTGCAACATTTTTATGTTACATGGTAAGTTTACTCATATTTACTTTCCTTCTCCCACTATATTATCTCCAATGTGTATTTGACATCTCTTCTTCATCTCCGGCCTCCTTTCTCTTACTGTCTGTGTCTGATGCATCTTATCGCTGCCATTTTGTGTAATTACAGAAGAGAGTAAAATAAAATAGTTCGGAACGTGAAAAGGGGGCAAAGTAGAGTACCCCTCACCCCCTAGGCCTTCTCAGGCGGTCCCAAAAGGATCAGTTTCTGTTTTCCTGAGAGATTATGGTATGAGTTCCATATACCACAATAACTTGCATTACAACATGCAAGATATCTATCTCCTATTACCAACTTTTGGAGATATTCGCGCTAAGCGCGAATATCTCCAAAAACTAACACCTGCCCTGAGCAGTTCTTAGCCATGTTATCCAATGGGAGGTGGATAACATGGCTAAGAGCATTAGCTCGGTAATGCATGAATATCGCTGACTTTTTAGCGATATTCATGCATTGCGGCCGTTTTTTGTCGCATTTGCGATAAACCTTGATAATAGCAAGGTTTATCTGCGATAATTTCTGACAATGCTTAGCGGTAAAAAATTTGTTGCTAAGCATCTTTAGCGATAAATATTGCTTAACTTTGGTAATATGCACCAACGTCTGTTAACGTTCGATTCGAAGGAAATGAGGAAGTGTTGAAAAACATTGTCTGCGCCATCTTGCCTTTTTTGAAATGCCACACTTTTGTCGTGCACGGCAGCCATTTTAGATGCCTTGACCAGACCCACTCTCTGCACGCTGTTGATCCGTAGCATGGCTCCCCACCCTCGCAAGCATCTTCCCCAGGCACTGGTCACCCCCGCTCTCTGTCTTATGCATCGGCAATAAACCTCCCCCCATCTGCGCTGCTCTTCCCTGAGAATCACACTCTGTGCCCGCCCGACACTCCCTTTCGCCCTATTCACTACCGCACCCTCTGACACTCCTCTTCCTCTGTGTCCGATTGTCCAGGCTATCAGCTAGCCCTGCAGATGTAGTTTATGGCCCCAGCTGTAAAGAATCACCCCTCTTCAAAGGAGTTATAGTAGATCAAGGCCCACACCCGATGAGATCCGTCAAACCACACGCGTTCCTACTATCTGAAAACCATCCTGTATTGTGATTGGGGAGGGGACCGAGCCTGAAGCGGAAGATTCCAGGGATGACTCTTTGTACATCAAAGTTTTTACAATTATGTGTCACATTAAAAATATATAGCACTCCAACAAAGTAGTAGGAATATAAAACTTTAATAACTTATAAATATATACAACAAAATAAAAACAGTAAAAACATTTAAACAATGAAGAGACCGTGGCAATTTCTTTTGAATTATCCACTACATTTAATGAAATTGACAGCACCAATAATGAAATATTCTCACAATGAGGAGATGACTTGAATGATTTTTTTGATCAATCTCTTGATGGCGAATTTATCGAATGTTTGGAGACCATAGAGTTACAAGAATCATCATTGCAGACTTTTCATGAGGAGATTCCTGATGAGATGATTGAAGAGGAAATTCCTGATGAGGACATGTTACTAGTTCTTTCAAATTATGAAAATTCAGAAAATCTTGCCTGGGTGCCGCACTGATTTGGGTATCCGGCGTGGGGCGTCCCGGGGGGTGGGTTGTCAGTAGCGGTCTGTTGTGCGAATAGTTCCAAGGCAGCAGAACGCGCTGAAATCTGGATGGCACGAAGGTGATGTCTAGTAAGTTGCCGCCCAGCAAATAACGGCGTGGGGCGCCGCGGGGGGGGGGGGTGGGGGGGGTGGTCCGGCAGTCCAAAGTTCCGTTAAAAGGGCAAAGGAAAGGATCGGTGGTTTGAACCAACAGTCAAAAAGGGGAGGGGGTGCAACAATTTTTCCTACCGGGTCACACTGTGCTTTCACCGGAACTGAGGTCTGCAGGTTTCTAGTCATTCAAACTGAGGCTGGCGCCAGCATGGGAGCGCCGACGTCCCGCGGCTACAGTTTCGTCACTACACGGGCGATCATGGCAGTCATTCCCCATCGGGGGTGTCTGCGGGGGTCGGGGACTCCCGCGGCTCCTCTAGAATCTTCAAGGTCGTGGAGGACTACGGTGGTGGAGTCAACCAGTGACCGGGCCATTTCTTCATGCTGGGCCCGCTCTTGCCAGGTCGACCGCCATTTTGAGAGTTCGGTAGCTACTGGCGATCGCGGGGTCAAATGAGTGGACGGGCTCCACCCTGCCGGGCGAGACGTTGCAGCATCGCCACAGTGGAAGAACCCTTTTCCGGGCACCTGGAGCGCTGAGGGTGCAGCTGGGAAGCCTCCACCTGGGGAGGCGGGAGAGGCCTGTTCGCACTGTCTCTCCCACCCAGTGCACCCCACGGCGTCTCGCTTGACATTTGTTATGGCCGGACCAGGCGATGAGGACGAGGGGGGGGGGGTCGGAGGCATGTGCAAGACATCCCCCCCCCCAGTGTTGTCGCAGCCATTATAAAAGAAAGAAGAAATGTCCCGTCCGTCTTTGGGCCGGACCTCCGGTGGATGGCGGCCGGACGCCCTTTGCTCTGGCCCCATGAACGGGTTCCTTGGCTCATCCGGTGGGGCAGGCCTTGGCGTGTGGTGCCTCTCCTGGGCCTTTCGTGCAGTGGCCTCTCCACTCCCAGGCCCTCCATGGATGCTGGCCCAGACTGGGAGAGAGAGGGTCTAACCTGCAATTCTCCAGGGTTACCGCCACCGCGGCCGGATCCCGTCGGCCTCGGCCTCTGGTTGATGGTGGCCGGACTGGGAGAGAGAGGGGAGGGTCGAGGACACGGACATTCCCCCCCCTGCAAATCTCCAGGGTGGTCGTAGCAATCCCCCTGGCCGGGTCCCGCTGGCCTCGGCCTCTCCTCCGGCTACACCCTACGTGATGATCTCCTGGCCGACGGTTGGCAGCAGGACCCGCCTTATATGTGTTGCTTCCGGCTGGGCGTAGCCGCAAACCTGTTTCTCAAACAAAGGATATTGAGGCAAATGTGGCGCATACTCTCTTCTTAACCTATTGTATTCCTTAACACAATCTAGATCCGCACAAATGTTTGTGACATCACACTCAATCAAGTACAATCCCGATAAAGTTTCCAGAATGGGGCGGATGTCTGCTGACTTGTATCTTTCCCAGTTTGCCGTTATTTGGGCGTGGCAGGCGGTGGGACAGACACGTTTTGGGGCAGTGAGGGGCGATGAAGCCTCGTTGCCTTGTGGCCGTTGCAATGTCACACTTGGTTTCTCTTACTGTTTTCAGGTTTCTTATTACAGGCTTACTTCTAACGTTTCTTGTTTCTAGGACAATAATAGGTTTTATCATTACGTATTGTTATCGTTTCTTTGTTTGTTATTTAATAAAAAGTTCATCAGTGGCCTACTGATTTTCGTTTTCCTATTCCTTTCTTTCCAGGTTATTTTATGCTAAAGTTTCTGTTAACAGGATACAGTGATCACTTCGTTATTATTGCATATGTCCTTTTCACTAGGGGTGCTCTCTGGTCGGGCCAGATGACCTATCTCTAGTAAATGGTCCGGGTGAAACAGGTGCATCAATCAGTGGGGAGTAGATAGGCATGACAGATTACAACGGGGGACAAAGGTCCGCATTACCTACCCTTTCACTACTTGCAAAGATTTTCCTACGTTTATTTGCAAACAGGGAATACCTCCAAAAAGAACCAATTCCCAAACAGTCAATATTCGGGCAAACAATCAATCAATGAGGAACGAAATAGGCACGACGTGTTAAAGGTTTGCGTTACCTACCTTTCACTATCTGCAAAGGGAGAGAGAATATTCCTATTCTTCCTCGTTTGCAGGCAGAGAAGATCCTTAAGAGAACCAACTTCGAACAATTCAATGCTCGATTCAAACAATCAACAAGGGGTACTGTGAACACAAATGAACGCCGCTTATGTACATATACATTGCTGTTTTCAACAGGTTGTTCCTAATGTTTCTATTTTAGCCAGGTCAAAAAGAGATCCCATTAGTGGCCTACTGATTTTGCTCGATTCCTTTTGTTTTTTTACACGATTTTTCGCTATCTGCAAAGACTAAACAGAGTATTGCGACTCTGTGCTTGTTTGTAAATAGAGAATGAACCAAAGAGAACAATCAATGAAATGGAGAGAGAAGCAGGCACGACGGATTACAACGGGGGCAAAGGCCTGCGTTAACTACCCTTCACTATCTGCAAAGAGAGAGTACTCCTAATAGAAATGAGGGGGGGGGGGCAGCATTCAAAGCAGATCAGTGTGCATAAACACGAAAATGTTTTTACTTACCACGTACTTGACATTCGACAGCTTATGATATTTGCTACGGCCTTGAAAATAAGGCATCATCTTACTTGAAATTTATCTCTGCAAGTGAAAGTTTGAAAAGCGCACCCACTGAGGAATATTGGTGCACGAACTACAAGCACCATGAGGCTGCAGGAGCGCCCCGCCTATCAGAGCAGGTGTTTGGAATATAAACTGTCCGTGTGCAGAGCGAACTTTTTCATTTCTTTCTGCTGCCACTGATGAAAGGATGCTAAGATCCTGAAACGCGTCTGGCTTTAATTAGAGATGTCCATTTCCCGAGCAAGTTGACTGCTGGCAAGTTGTTTGAATAAATAATGAAAGACACTTTATGCAATCTTCCGGTGGTTTTCCTCTTTTGGTGCGTCCTTAAGTGTTGGATTTATACGGCTTGCACAGCCGCGAGGAAAGCCCACTGCTGAGGCGGGTCCCTTCTGGCTTCAGATGAAGCTGGAATCATTGGGAGGAAGAGTGTAAGTTCCATTTCAGGGTTGGAGCTTTCACAAGTGTGTTTGGACTACTGCAAAGCAGGGCAGCCACGGCTTTGAAAATAAGGCATCATCTTACTTGAAATTTATCTCTGCAAGTGAAAGTTTGAAAAGCGCACCCACTGAGGAATATTGGTGCACAAAGTACAAGCACCATGAGGCTGCAGGAGCGCCACGCCTATCAGAGCAGGTGTTTGGAATATAAACTGTCCGTGTGCAGAGCGAACTTTTTCATTTCTTTCTGCTGCCACTGATGAAAGGATGCTAAGATCCTGAAACGCGTCTGGCTTTAATTAGAGATGTCCATTTCCCGAGCAAGTTGACTGCTGGCAAGTTGTTTGAATAAATAATGAAAGACACTTTATGCAATCTTCCGGTGGTTTTCCTCTTTTGGTGCGTCCTTAAGTGTTGGATTTATACGGCTTGCACAGCCGCGAGGAAAGCCCACTGCTGAGGCGGGTCCCTTCTGGCTTCAGATGAAGCTGGAATCATTGGGAGGAAGAGTGTAAGTTCCATTTCAGGGTTGGAGCTTTCACAAGTGTGTTTGGACTACTGCAAAGCAGGGCAGCCACGGCTTTGAAAATAAGGCATCATCTTACTTGAAATTTATCTCTGCAAGTGAAAGTTTGAAAAGCGCACCCACTGAGGAATATTGGTGCACAAAGTACAAGCACCATGAGGCTGCAGGAGCGCCACGCCTATCAGAGCAGGTGTTTGGAATATAAACTGTCCGTGTGCAGAGCGAACTTTTTCATTTCTTTCTGCTGCCACTGATGAAAGGATGCTAAGATCCTGAAACGCGTCTGGCTTTAATTAGAGATGTCCATTTCCCGAGCAAGTTGACTGCTGGCAAGTTGTTTGAATAAATAATGAAAGACACTTTATGCAATCTTCCGGTGGTTTTCCTCTTTTGGTGAGTCCTGAAGTGTTGGATATATATATATATATATATATATATATATATATATATATATATATATATTACACACTATCCCTCCTTGCAGAACAAAGAGGCACACCGACTCACGCTGAAATTCTGCATTTCATTTATTCATGGAATAAGCACGAAGGCGATACAGCGTCCTTTCCCAACGTTTCTGCTTAACAAGCCTTGATCACGGGAGGAGTCTCTGACATTTGAATGACCCACGTGGTTCTTTATACACACTGCAGGCCGTATTCTGTTGCAGAGTGCGCAGGGGGAAAAGGAGACTTTTCACATTTAACATGAAGCGCTTTAATATGCGTGTAATCTTCATCCTTACATTGTCAATCCCCCAGCGCTAAAACACAGTCAGCCACAAAGCACAGTTCGTTTTTCTTATTTTCCATTGTGGAAATGCACATTTTAACAATTTAGTTGCACACACGAATTGCCTCGCACTCTGCAACAGAATACGGCCTGCAGTGTGTATAAAGAACCACGTGGGTCATTCAAATGTCAGAGACTCCTCCCGTGATCAAGGCTTGTTAAGCAGAAACGTTGGGAAAGGACGCTGTATCGCCTTCGTGCTTATTCCATGAATAAATGAAATGCAGAATTTCAGCGTGAGTCGGTGTGCCTCTTTGTTCTGCAAGGAGGGATAGTGTGTAATAAGAACTGGAAGCCTCGTGACAGACACACTGGCCGCCCTTCAAGGTTTGATTTAGGTTGCGAGGCAATTCGTGTGTGCAACTAAATTGTTAAAATCAGACCTGCTTGCTCCCTGTGAAAAGGTTTCCAGAGGTGGCGAGTTGGGAGCTAAGGGAAGGAATTTCCAAGGCGGTGAGCTGAATGTGCATTTCCACAATGGAAAATAAGAAAAACGAACTGTGCTTTGTGGCTGACTGTGTTTTAGCGCTGGGGGATTGACAATGTAAGGATGAAGATTACACGCATATTAAAGCGCTTCATGTTAAATGTGAAAAGTCTCCTTTTCCCCCTGCGCACTCTGCAACAGAATACGGCCTGCAGTGTGTATAAAGAACCACGTGGGTCATTCAAATGTCAGAGACTCCTCCCGTGATCAAGGCTTGTTAAGCAGAAACGTTGGGAAAGGACGCTGTATCGCCTTCGTGCTTATTCCATGAATAAATGAAATGCAGAATTTCAGCGTGAGTCGGTGTGCCTCTTTGTTCTGCAAGGAGGGATAGTGTGTAATAAGAACTGGAAGCCTCGTGACAGACACACTGGCCGCCCTTCAAGGTTTGATTTAGGTTGCGAGGCAATTCGTGTGTGCAACTAAATTGTTAAAATCAGACCTGCTTGCTCCCTGTGAAAAGGTTTCCAGAGGTGGCGAGTTGGGAGCTAAGGGAAGGAATTTCCAAGGCGGTGAGCTGAATGTGCATTTCCACAATGGAAAATAAGAAAAACGAACTGTGCTTTGTGGCTGACTGTGTTTTAGCGCTGGGGGATTGACAATGTAAGGATGAAGATTACACGCATATTAAAGCGCTTCATGTTAAATGTGAAAAGTCTCCTTTTCCCCCTGCGCACTCTGCAACAGAATACGGCCTGCAGTGTGTATAAAGAACCACGTGGGTCATTCAAATGTCAGAGACTCCTCCCGTGATCAAGGCTTGTTAAGCAGAAACGTTGGGAAAGGACGCTGTATCGCCTTCGTGCTTATTCCATGAATAAATGAAATGCAGAATTTCAGCGTGAGTCGGTGTGCCTCTTTGTTCTGCAAGGAGGGATAGTGTGTAATAAGAACTGG
>NC_136069.1:150405822-150410822 GCF_964261635.1 Lissotriton helveticus
CCCAGCATGACCCTACACTACGCAAACACTACAACACTATCCTAAACCCTAAAACACTACGCCCAGCATGACCCTACACTACGCAAACACTACAACACTACCCTAAACACTAGCCCCAGCATGACCCTACACTACGCAAACACTACAACACAACCCTAAACCCTAAAACACTACCCCCAGCATGACCCTACACTACGCAAACACTACAACACAACCCTAAACCCTAAAACACTACCCCCAGCATGACCCTACACTAAACAACCACAACTCTACACTACACTAACAACACTACACTACACAACACTACACTACACTACACAATCACTAACCCACGAAAAAATTAACACAAACCCACTTACCTCTCTCGTCATCGTGGTTTTCACAACGCAAATGCATTTACCATACATGCCTTTAAAACGTAATTCTTTGTAAAGGCATGCGCGATAAATGCACATGCGTTTTGAAAAAATGCGGGATAATGGTATGCGAGGTCAATGACCTTGCGGGATAATGGTATGCGGACTGAAAGTCTGCGGGATAAAAAATGCGGGAAAATGGCTGCAAACCATGATTAGCAGCAGACTTCCCTGGTGAGCACTAGCTTTACTACAGTGATCTAATGAGCAACTAGAGTGCTAACATTCAGAATTTATGGCAAATGTGTGACACATCTGAATGCCTTCTTGATAGAACCAAAGTAAACAAGCATTGAAAATGCAATAGATCTCGCCCTCGTTTAAGTTAAAGCCATTCTGTTTGTAATGAGGTGGCTTTTTAGCTTTGCTTTTATTAGTGTTTTTAAAACTTTCATGTAAATAACATGCATATGTATGCATATATGTATATGTATGCATGCATTTATATTTATATAGATATGCAGATTATATATGTTTAAATATGTATATTACCTACTGGCGATAGCCAGTGGGTATATATAGTTAGGATTTTTTCTCTATGGGATTTCTGAAAATTCTTTGTCTAATAACTTTGGCGTTTGTGGACGGAATTGGCTGAAATTTTCAGGAAAATGGCACATTTTGTTTCTGAGCAGCCCCTGAAAATTTGGGGGGGTTTCGTCAAGGGGGGGGCCGAGAAAAAAGGGGGGTCCCAAAACGCGTTTTTCCCATTCATTTTTCCATAGGGCAGTTGGACTCACTTTTAGCTCGAACGGCTGAATAGATTTACATGAAACTTGGCACAATTGTAGATATGGTTTGCCCGACGTGCCTTTGCTATGTCTCAATATATGTGCTCCAGTGGATTTTGAGAAATTAACGTTTAAAAAAATATATATATCTGTGACAGCGCTCCGGTTAGCGCCCCGGTTCGCGTACCTGACGCGTAACGGAACTTCGCGAAGCGAAGCTGATTGGCTCTCCGGTGTCTGCCAACATTCTAAACAGGCCGCTCCATCTTGTCTCTCGGTACGATCGAGAGACAAGATGTGGTGAAAAACGAAGGGGGAAATGAAGGAAAGGGGGCAAGGTAGACCACTCCTGACCCCCTAGGATTGATGAGGGGGATATTAAAGTGCCCCGCGGGGCAAAAAATAAAAAAAAAATTTTTTTGCGATTTTACGCCGTAGAGGCGCGTCCCGGTACGCGAACCGGGCAGCTCACCGGGCAGCTAACCGGGCAGCTAACCGGGCAGCTAACCGGCAGCGTAGCTGTCAACATTGTAAACAGTCCGGAGCGGCCGCCATCTTGTCTCTCGGTAGGTTCGAGAGACAAGATGTGGTGAAAAAAGAAGGGGGAAATGAAGGAAAGGGGGCAAGGTAGACCACTCCTGACCCCAAAGGATTGATGAGGGGGATATTAAAGTCCCCCGCGATTTTTCGCGGTAGAGGCGCTTCCCGGTACGCGAACCGGGCAGCTAACCGGCAGCGTAGCGGGAGTCCGCCATCTTGTGTTTTTGGAGCGTCCGGTTCGCGTACCGGTAAGCGTAACAAGGGGAAAACCAAGAGAAACAGTAAAAAAAAAATTAAGGGAATAGATTTCCAGCAAACTTGGCAAAATTGCAGGGACTGTTTGTTTGATGTGCCTTTGCAAGGCCTCAAGATATGTGCACGTGTGGATTTTGTCTAATTAAGGTTAAAAAAAAAATATATATCTGTAAGCGTGCTCCGGCACGCTTACGTTACGGGTTTTGTTTGCGCTGCAGAGCCGATACGTCACGGTTATGCGACGCGTCATGAGGCGTCTCACGTGGCTACGTGATACGTCACGTAATAAAGAATATATTTTACAGCTATAGATATTAGCTTTTAAAAAACCAATGAAATTCACTGAAAAAACACTAGGTTATAGACCATATATAGTTAGGAATTTGCATTTACAAAACCTTGAAAATTCACTGAAAAAACCATAGGTTAGAGACCATATATAGTTAGCTGGACATTTTATTGACATAAAACCAATGAAATTCCATATATAGTTAGTTGCACTAACTATATATCGCGCACCCGCAATCCACTGCTGATGATGTCACATATTACATCATTCATGACATGGTCAGTGACATCACTGATGACATCACTGATGACATCTCAAATGACATCACTGATGACATCATGACACACCAATACCAGTTACTACATACGCACTCACTGATTCCTACGTCTACACACACATTCACTCATTCACCCATACAATCACTCATACATACAGTCACTCATTATTACAACACTATCATATGCACTCATACACCTATGCAGACACTCACACACTGCCACTCATCCATGGAGTTACTCACACACCTAGTCAGTCCCGTAAAGAATCAATCACACTTCCATTTCCTCATCTATACAGTTAAACACAGAACACCATACTTCAGTGACATCACTGATGACATCACTGATGACATCTCAAATGACATCACTGATGACATCTCAAATTACATCACTGATATCATGACACACCAATACCAGTTACTACATACGCACTCACTGATTCCTACGTCTACACACACATTCACTCATTCACCCATACAATCACTCATACATAGTCACTCATTATTACAACACAATCATATGCACTCATACACCTAGTCAGTCCTGTGAAGAATCAATCACACTTCGATTTCCTCATCTATACAGTTAAACACAGAACACCATACTTTTCACACATATACTAACACATACTTACTCTCTTATACAATCACTGATACAAGTACACATTGATATGCACAGAGTCACACACCTCCCAGCCAGCCACACACACACTCAGTCTTCCATACATCCACTCATTCTTCAATATGTAAAACATATTTAAACTTTACAAAAACACACAGACACTAGATGATGGCATCAGTGATGTCATTTGAGATGTCATCAGTGATGTCATTTGAGATGTCATCAGTGATGTCACTGACCATGTCATGAATGATGTAATATGTGACATCATCAGCAGTGGATTGCGGGTGCGCGATATATAGTTAGTGCAACTAACTATATATGGAATTTCATTGGTTTTATGTCAATAAAATGTCCAGCTAACTATATATGGTCTCTAACCTATGTTTTTTTCAGTGAATTTTCAAGGTTTTGTAAATGCAAATTCCTAACTATATATGGTCTATAACCTATGGTTTTTTCAGTGAATATATATATATACATACACACATATATATATACATACACACACACATATATACACACACATATATACATACACACATATATACATACACACACATATATACATACACACATATATATATATATATATATATATACATACACACACACACACACATATATATATACATATATATATATGGATGTCACTTCATTGTACACCAGTATATTCCATCAAGATGGTCTTAAAGCAGTGCAACATTTTCTTGGAAAAAGACTGAATTGCTTCCATGAACACTCGAAAATGTTGTTAGATATGATTTCAATCTGCTTAGAGAACAATATCTTCATGTTTGCCAAACAACTATTCCTTCAGACCAGGGGAGTGGCAATGGGGGCCTGCTTTTCTCCCAGTTACGCCTGTTTACACATGGGGTACTGGGAGGAGCAGGTCCTCATGCTATAACATTATGCCGCAATGAACACCAAAGTAAAATTCTGGTCAAGGTTTATTGATGATTTGTTTTTCATATGGGATGGCACTGAGATGGAAGTGAGAGACTTTATTGACAAATTGAATGTCAATAATCTTAACATCAAATTTTCTAGTAATATCAGCACTGAATCCATTGTGTTCCTTGACGTGGAGTTATATGTCTGGGAAGGCAGTCTCCACACCAAGTTGTACCGTAAGCCCACAGCGGGCAAATACACTGTTGCATGCTGGAAGCCATCATCCAGCACACCTGATACGAAGCATCCCCTATGGTGAGATGCTTCGTATCAGGAGAATATGCAGCAGTGAGGAAGAATGCCGGCTGGCACAATTCCAGTGTAAAGCCCGATTCCTTCAAAGGGGTTACAAATCTGAAGTTATAGACAGTGCAATTCTGAAAGCGAATAGACTGGATAGAACAACACTCCTGGGCTCAGGAGTGAAACAGGTGAAACCACCCGTCAATGGGTCTCGAGAAGAGACCAGGTTGATCATTGGTTACAGTAACCAACATAACAGTATCCATAAGATAATTAAGGATAATTGGTCACTATTATTCCTAAATGCCCTAGCATAACTTACCGTAAAGCTAGGTCAATGCAAGACAGCCTGGTATCTAGCAGCCCTGAGGTGGTAATGGGATCCTGGTTAAATGAAAGCAAGGGTTTCCGGAAATGTTTTACATGTAAAGCTTGCAAGAATGGCATCAGTAAATCTGAAGTGAACACGCCACTTTCTCCGTTCCCGATCAAAATCAAGCAAAAACTGAACTGCAAAACTGAATTTGCAGTTTATGTTTTAGAGTGCCCTTGTGGGCTCAGATATGTGGGCAGCACGAGACCACAGGTCCACAAGCGCATTCTACAGCACTTGCGAGCGATTAGTAACGTTGATCCTTCATATCCAGTTGCCAGGCACTTTGAAAAATGT
>NC_136069.1:150413322-150679701 GCF_964261635.1 Lissotriton helveticus
ACAAATCAAGGGATGAATCCATAGATATTAAGTTATTTTATCCGAAGGTGCACGTTTTTAAATGTAAAGATAAATTAATATGGCAATAAGTTTGAGGGTTCCATGGTAAGATAGATGTTTATATGTTTTAAATTGTCATTTCACTGTCAGCCACAATGAGTTAATTGAGGCAGAAGTAATTTGTAAATACACATGATGAAAAAAAAAAAGATGGTTTAAAGAACGTACTACTTCCCATGTAAATGCATAAGTCTGTCTTCCGTGTCAAAAGCTACCTGGATCATGTGATCTCAGTACTCGGTTTCAAAAACTGTGTGTGCGAGTGTGTGTGTTTTGAACAATTCTATCCGATATATATATATATATATATATATATATATATATATATATATATATATATATATATATATATATATATATATATATTCGACAGCAGCTTATTTTTAAAGAAAAAAACAAAATCGGTAACAAACATAGGGATAAGTCAAGTAACAAGTGTGTGTGTATATATATATATATATATATATATATATATATATATATATATATATATATATATATATATGTTTGTTACCGATTAGTTTTTTTCTTTAAAAATAAGCTGCTGTCGAAAAATTATGTAATCTTGCCATGTTTTCCCCGAAGTAATTACAAGTCACCCTATTTTATTAAATCTTTCCGTTACAAATTCAGGCAAAGGAGCAAAAAAAGGGCCTGTTTCATTGTAAACCAATCTAAGACAAAATGTATCTCAAAAATGTTAAACCTATGGGGGCGTGGCTTGCGCGCTGCTGCGAGATGGCGTGCCGCGCTTGAGCTCCAGGGAGACAGACTGTCGGGCCAATTTTAGGATCCCGTTCGAGAGTGTCTCTTCTCCAGCTCTCACCATGAGGTGTCGGAAGGTGCCGTGAGCGCTCTCCTGTATGCTGCAACAGCACAAGACGACCTGAACTGTCCTTTTTAGGTTTTGCCTAGCGAAAGCTGCGCTCTGCGCAGCTTTTTCGCGCAGGCGAAATCCTGTTGAGAACTGTAGGGTGCTTTGGGTCGGCCCTCGTCATTGATTGGCTGGCTCCGTAAACGGAGCCTTGCCATTGGACGAGGGGCCTGTCCGTCAATGCCGGACCAGACACGGGGGCGTTCCTGACATTCTTTGCCTTTTGCCGACGTCACGCGACGCCGGGAACGCCCCCGAGTCTGGTCCGGCATTGCCGGCACTTCTGCGTCTCTCCTGCCCCGTGACTGGCCGGCCGGCCAATCCTAGCGCGGCCGGCCGGAAGTGCCCGCCCCCCGCAGCCCGGGGAAGAAGGAGAGGAAGACGGCAAGCACTATGGCGGCGCCCGCGGGGAGACCGGAGAAGTGCCTCTCCAACCTGCCGCTCTAGCTGATTCACAGCATCCCTCCAGCTCTCAGGCCGTGCAATCAGGCTCTCGACGCTGCCTGCCGCAGGTCACACCGCCCTCCCGACAGCCCAGCCCGCCTCAGATCGGAGTGAAGTGCAAATCAATATGGTAATTACATTCCCATGCTGAACCGCAGCCAGGCTGGTGTGGCGGGAGCTCCGAGCCTCAAGTCTTCGCTTCCAGGCGCTGCATTGCGGTTACACCTTTTCTGATCCATTCTCGGCAGGCAGCGCTTGGGGACATCTCAGAGTCCCCGGTCTCGCTTCAAGGCGCTGCATTGCATACATCCTCTCCTTACATAAGTATCTTTCGTTCCCTTTTTGTAGGGGAGGAGGTGCGAAGCCTCTCGAGGCGCTATGTTCCAGTCCTCCTGCGCTCTGAAAGTTGGTGATCTTCGCCCAGCCGAGCCCGTTTCGAGGCGCTGTATTGCCTTTTCTCCTTGCCCCCTCTTCTCATGGGCGGGTTGCGGCCGCTTCTCGAGGCACTGTGTCCCTGTCATTCTGTGCTCCGAGGGATAGTGATGTAGACACAACTGAGCCGGTTTCAAGGCGCTATGTCCCTGTCCTCCGCCTGTACTCTGAGGGTTGGTGATCTGCGCCCAGCTGAGCCGGCTTCAAGGCGCTGTGGCACCTCCGCCTCTTCTCTCGCCTCTCCCCCGTCCGCTCCACCCTCTCGGGGGTACCTCGGGGGTGGGGGGCGGGTACCCCCGAGGCCCGGAGCCCTCCCAGAGCCCTCCCGGAGCCCGCGGGGCTGGCCCGGCTCCAGGCACACCAGCGCCTCACAATCGCGGCTTGTAGCGAAGTGCCTCTCCAACCTGCCGCTCTAGCTGATTCACAGCATCCCTCCAGCTCTCAGGCCGTGCAATCAGGCTCTCGACGCTGCCTGCCGCAGGTCACACCGCCCTCCCGACAGCCCAGCCCGCCTCAGATCGGAGTGAAGTGCAAATCAATATGGTAATTACATTCCCATGCTGAACCGCAGCCAGGCTGGTGTGTAATAGGCTTCAACACATTGACAAAGCCAACAGCTCTTACATAGGCGGGACCTGGCTTTGCCAATGCTTGCTATATATTTTCAGTTTTATATAGGCTATCTCGACCGAAGGTATTGGAGCGCTTTATATGAGCAGCGGTGACATCACACGCGGTCACATCCTATTTCAGGCACAGGAGATATAGTGGTGTGCCGAGGATCACAGGATGTTGAGACGATGCGAGACTCGAACTTGTTTCTTCAGTGCCACAGTCAGCCGCTCTGGTCCTTAGGCCACGTCCTCGCGGTGTTGCCTTCCCATCCGATATTACTCTTGTGGATTGTGGGGTACGCTTCAAAGCGCTGCACGTACCCCTCCCCCCCCCCCTCCTCCATGTCGTCCTGTGGATGTGGGCGACTCTGAAGCCCATGGTCCGCTTCAAGGCGCTGCACCAGGGTCTACAGACATGTCCAAGGTCAGAGTCAAGGTGACCCCGTTGAACCCGGCTCCCTGGCCGTCCTCCGCCGAAGCCTTAACCCCAGCCCTCTCCCCCCGCCCCCACCGCGTTGACAGGCCAGAGTCTGTCTTCAAGGCGCTGCATTAAGTGTATACCAACTTTGGCACTTTCTATGCAGAGGGTGGGTGTGGCGGGAGCTCCGAGCCTCAAGTCTTCGCTTCCAGGCGCTGCATTGCGGTTACACCTTTTCTGATCCATTCTCGGCAGGCAGCGCTTGGGGACATCTCAGAGTCCCCGGTCTCGCTTCAAGGCGCTGCATTGCATACATCCTCTCCTTACATAAGTATCTTTCGTTCCCTTTTTGTAGGGGAGGAGGTGCGAAGCCTCTCGAGGCGCTATGAAGATTAATAAATGTTTTATATTTTTTTACTTTCTATGTCTGTCTGTTACATGGTTACAAGACGGGGGATCTTAAATGATTTTATATCTATGTATTTTATGGTCCCTGCCCTTTCCCAGCCTGTCCTCTCCCAGCCTGTCCTCTCCCAGCCTGTCCACTTCCAGCCTGTCCTTTCCCAGCCTGTCCTTTCCCAGCCTTTAAACTTCCAGCCTGTCCACTTCCAGCCTGCCCTCTCCCAACCTGCCCTCTCCCAACCTGCCCTCTCCCAACCTGCCCTCTCCCAGACTGTCCCCTCCCTGCCCTCTCCCAGCCTGTCCCCTCCCTGCTCTCTCCTAGCCTGTCCTCTCCCTGCCTGTTGTCGTGTCCCGGCGGCAGCAGGCAGCAGCGTGCACTGCGTCCCCGAAGTAACAGCCCTAAAGCAAGCAAGAAGTACGCCCCCCTCCCACCAATCCCTGTTAGGTAGTGGAAACTGTCCAAACTGGGGTGCAGACAGCCCCTCTCACCTTTCGGCCTGGTACCACTGCACCAGCCGCACTACTTCCCGAACTGACCGTTCTCCACTTCAGCCCCGTCTAAATTACAATTCATGCTTGTGACCCTTTTGCCTGCTTGTGCTTGTTTTCATGACCCTGTTGCCTGCTTGTGCCTCCGTGTGCCCCTGTTGCCTGCTTGTGCCTCCGTGTGCCCCTGTTGCCTGCTTGTGCCTCAGTGTGCCCCTGTTGCCTGCTTGTGCCTCCGTGTGCCCCTGTCGCCTGCTTGTGCCTCAGTTTTCGTGCCCCTGTTGCCTGCTTGTGCCCCTGTTGCATGCTTGTGCCTCCGTGTGCCCCTGTTGCCTGCTTGTGCCTCCGTGTGCCCCTGTTGCCTGCTTGTGCCTCTGTGTGCCCCTGTTGCCTGCTTGTGCCTCTGTGTGCCCCTGTTGCCTGCTTGTGCCTCCGTGTGCCCCTGTTGCCTGCTTGTGCCTCCGTTTTCGTGCCCCTGTTGCCTGCTTGTGCCTCCGTGTGCCCCTGTTGCCTGCTTGTGCCTCCGTGTGCGCCTGTTGCCTGCTTGTGCCTCCGTGTGCCCCTATTGCCTGCTTGAACCTCCGTGTGCCCCTATTGCCTGCTTGTGCCTCCGTGTGCCCCCGTTGCCTGCTTGTGCCTCCGTGTGCCCCTGTTGCCTGCTTGTGCCTCCGTGTGCCCTTGTTGCCTGCTTGTGCCTCCGTGTGCCCCTGTTGCCTGCTTGTGCCTCCGTGTGCCCCTGTTGCCTGCTTGTGCCTCCGTGTGCCCCTGTTGCCTGCTTGTGCCTCCATGTGCCCCTGTTGCCTGCTTGTGCTGTGTGGGTGTGTGTGGAGGGCTCTGTGTGGCTGTGTGTGTGGGGGGCTCTGTGTGGCTGTGTGTGTGGGGGGCTCTGTGTGGCTGTGTGTGTGGGGGGATCTGTGTGGGTGTGTGTGTGGGGGGGGCTCTGTGTGTGTTTGTGTGTGTCATTTGCGAGAGATAAAGCTAGTGGCATTGTAAATGACAATGCCATTATTTATGTTAAAAAAACATAAATAAAAATAATGTCAAGAGCAATGCCAATAGCTCTAACTTTAACAAAGGCAAAACCATTGCATTGTAAATGCTTGTTTCCACTTGCAACCCTCATTACCGGCACTTCAGTGAGCGGCCGCCATTTTGTTTTTGCGGTGGCGTCGCTTGTTTCTTTGGTACCAGACCCTTGCCTTCGAGCGCAACATGTTCAGTCAGCTGTACTGAGGTGACATTTATTACCTTTCTGTTTTGATGGTCCTTTGCAGTCGTTTTATGCATAACTGACGAAATACCTGCTTGCTATCTTCTATGGATCTCTGACTGCCTTTTTTCACCTCACTCGACTCGTTTATGATGATTCCCTGCCTTACCCGAGGGGTTCAGGCTATGTGACCTGATTGCTAGGTTGCTTGCTATTTGGCAAAATCTGTTTTTGGCGCTCTAGGGTCTTTTTGGCTTCTTCTTCTACTTCCAACCGCTTTTGTCCACCATTTTGTGCGCTGGTGTCTCGGGCATAGTCCTCGCCTACGGTGCTTCTTTTCAGTGGCACTTCGTGTATTATTGTTTGTGTAATTCCTGGCCCTTGCTCATTTATTCTACCTCAAGTACCTTTGGTGGTGGTGTTTTTGAGCGGTCTACTGTAGCCTGTTCATTTGGCGGACACCATGGGGCCTTCCCCTACTGCGAAGGACTCTAAAGGGACTTTAAAACGATCTAAGCAGCAGTCCCCCTCTCCTGAGTCCTCTCAGAAGGATACTACCTCCACTTTGGATGCTATTCTGACGTGTCTAAATGCAGTCCATGATATTGCGCAGTCTACTAAAACTAATACAGACTTATTGCAAGTTGAGGTGGCTGCTATCAGGAGTGACTTTAAAGCCTTATCTGTCAGGGTTACAAATACTGAATCTCCCATCAGTGTGGTGGAGGATTCTTCGCACCAGCATTCGAGGTCTCTTCTCCAGCTAGAACGTTCGATGGCGGCCTTACGCAGAGACCTTACAGAGCAGGAGGATCGTAATCGGAGGAGTAACCTGCGTATTTTTGGTCTTCCTGAAGATGCAGAGCAGTCAGCCCCCTCAATGATTGACTTCCTCTCCAAATGGATTCCTTCTACCATACAAATCTCCTTTCAAAGAGACTTTCAAATTGAGAGAGCTCATCGGGTGCCTGCATTCAAACCTAAAACCTCCACTTATCCCAGAGCAGTAATCCTTAAACGACAGCGTCATCAGAATTCAGAACAGATTTTGGCCCACATGAGGAAAGTCAAGTCGGTGTCTTGGGAGGGCCATCGGATTACTATCTCCCAGGATTTTGCCAGAGACACTAATTCGAAGGAAGGGTTTTTCTCAATCTGCGAAAACGTCTGTTGGACATGCATATTCCTTTTTCCTTTGCTGGTCCATCCAAGTTTTGTATAACTTTCAAGGGCCGCTATCGGATTTTTGATGAACCTGCTGATCTTTCCTCTTTTTTGGATAACCAACTTGAGTCTCAGATGGATTCTTCTCCAGCTCCTGGCTCTTCTGGGGCTTGAGTTTCTGTTTTTGTTGTTTCACGTGGTTTAGTACGTCTTGCTGTTTGACATATGTCATTGTTTTTTCGCTCCATATGTTGATCGTTGGTTGCTATTCGTTTTCCAGTTGATTTGTCTGTCGCTTGTCAGCTTTAGCTTGACTTGTTATTGGTATTTATCCACTTTTCTCGATATTTGTCTGTGGCCATTTCGTCTTTCTTGATTATCCTCCGATATTTGTTTCATGTTGTCTTTTTCCCAACTTTTGGTATCTTTCGATTTTGTACTTTGCCGAGCTTTGATCTTCCCTTTTCTTGGTGTAGGTTATAGGTCTGTTTTTGTCAGTCGTTCGGTCCGATGTGTCAGTTTTTCTCTTTGTGCTCATACATATGGTTTGTTTTTCTATATTTGCCTATCGTGTAACTATTTTATGGCTCCCTTCCTAGTATTTCTTCTTTTCACTTAGTGGTATTTTGTCTATATTTTGGCTCAGTTTTTTAACCTTGCAAGTTTTATTTCTGCTGATATATGATATTGCTTGACATTTTATCTGCTTAATTTTTCAATTTTCATATTTATTGTTTCTCCTTTCTCTAACTACATACCATGTACTACTGCCTTTTTATTTATATATTTGCTAGTTCTTGATTTGCACCATTTTCTCCTTTTAATACCTATTTATCTTGTTCTTTGAATGGCATTTATAGTTTCTTGCCATTTAATTGTTGTCATATAGCTAGGATCCTTTTATCTCACTTTAGCTTCTATTCATGAGCTTGTTATTTGATATGCCTCATATTGTATTTTTCTGTCTTTTTTCAGTCATTGGCCGTGTTTGATTATTCTCGTAGCTTTTCTTTCCCAGACTTCAAGTATATTATAGGGTCCACTTTTATTGTTCTAGGACCATTGCTTGTTGTTTCCTTTTCTCTAGTCTGGGATCTATCGCTTTCTCTACTGTTTTTTCCTGACGGTCTTTTGTTTCCCTCTCCATGTTCCCCCTGGTATGAGATGGGTCTCTCATAGACCTACCCTGGCGGGTCTCTTTTTCCATTCTTCTTTCTTCCTTTCTCTCCTTCTCTTTCTTCTCCCTTTTCTTCTTTCTCTTTCCTCTTCGATCTCCTGGTGGTGCCTTTCTATTTTGTGTCAGATGGTGGTGTTCTGTTTTTCCGTCCATCTGTATTTCTTAATTGGTTTGTTTTTTCTGTACGTCTATGCCTGGCTTAAATGTAGTTTCCCTTAATGTTAAGGGTTTAAATCATCCGGTTAAGAGGGCTAAAATTTTAGATTATTGCAAATCTTTGTCTTCGGATCTGGTATTTTTGCAGGAGACGAAATTATCCCATAAAGAGGCTCTGTGGTTGCGGAAAGGCTGGGTTATGGATGTGGTAGGCTCTGATGCTCTTGGTAAACGTAATGGCGTGATCACCCTTATTTCTAAAAACTCTGGTTTATCAATCCTTTCTTCTGACCATGACTCTGAGGGTCGTTGGGTATTATCAAGATTATCTGATGGTATTCATGATCTTTATGCTTTGAATATTTATGCTCCAAATAATGATGATCCTCTTTTCTGGCAGAATATCACTAAATTACTTTCCCGAACGCCTCATAAGGGTAATCTAATAGTGGGTGGTGATTTTAATTTGCCGTTGGATCCTCTGTTAGATAGAAATTCTGCTTTTTCTTTTCGCCCTCCCAGAGCTCACAAGCATTTGTTAAATGTGTGCTCTTCTGTTAATCTTCATGATATATGGCGTCTTCATAACCCTACTGGCAGTGAATTTTCTTTTTTTTCCTCTCCTCATTCTAGTTTTTCTCGTATTGATTACCTCTTGGTTCATTCGTCTCTGCTACAATCTTCGTCTTTGCCGTACATTCATCCTATTCTTGTTTCAGACCATGCTGCGGTTTCCTTCTCCCTCTCGGGGCTTGCTCCTAAGAAATCCTCCCCTTCGTGGAAATTAAATACGGAAATTCTTTATGATGACGCTGCGGTCAGTGCCTGGCAAGCCGAAATTGAACAGTTTTTCTCTGTTAATGAAGGTTCCGTTGATTCTCCAGTGGTTTTGTGGGACGCCTTTAAATGTAACCTTCGCGGTTACATCATTAAAATTATGGCGCAGAGGAATGCTGCCATTAAGAATGAACTTTCTGATTTAGCGGATAGTATTAAACGAAATGAACTTCTTTTTCGTCAAACGAGAGACTCACAAGTTTTACAGTCTATTAAAAATCTAAAATACTCATATAATGCTCTTGTCACTAAGAGGGCTCATATTGGTGTTCAAGCACAAAAGTCTAAACGGTTGCAATTGAAAAATCGTGCTGGTAAGGTCTTAGAGGCCACGTTGAAGTTTCAAGATTCTAGTTTTAAGTCGTCTCAAATCTCTTCTATCTCTGATAGATCCGGCATTAACAAATTTCAGACTAAGGAGATCCTTGTGGTCTTTCGTGATTTTTATGATACTTTGTATAGCTCCGGGACCTGATGGCTTTCCCATTTTGTTTTATAAAACTTTTCTCCCTTTCATGGTCCCTCGTCTACAGACCCTTTTTGATGTATTCATTCAACGAAGTGCGGTTTCCGGTACAGCGGCGGATGATACTATTGTGGTCATCCCTAAGGAGGGGAAGGATATCACTGACGCTAAAAACTTTCGTCCTATTTCCCTCCTTAATATGGAGGCGAAAATGTTAGCCAAAATTCTGGCTAAACGTTTGGAGTCCTATATCCCTTTTCTGGTTCATCCATCACAGACTGGGTTTGTCAAAGGTAGGCTTGCTAGGGACAACATTCGTACCTTTTGCCATATTTTGTGGGCAGCTAAACGATCTACGCTTCCTGCTGAAGCTCTAGCCCTTGACGCCAAGAAGGCTTTTGACAAGGTCTCTTGGCCTTTTTTGCAAGCCGTTCTTCGTGCTCATAATCTTGGGGATTCCTTTGTTAATATGGTGATGTCACTTTATGCCCAGCCTCAAGCGAATATTAGAGTATATGGGGCTACCTCTGAGTTTTTTAGCCTCCGTCAGGGTACTCGTCAGGGTTGCCCCCTGTCCCCGCTTTTGTTTTTACTAGCTATTGATCCGCTCCTGAGGCTAATTGATCTTCATCCAGACATTAAAGGGTTTACGTTTGGTTCAAAGTGCATAAAGTCAGCGGCGTACGCAGATGATGTCCTTATTTTTTCTGAAGTTATTGTTTCGGCTATTCCTGCGATCACAGATACAATTACTCTTTTTTCTACGGTCTCTGGCTACACTCTAAACAGAGACAAGACGGAGATGTTTCCCCCTCAATGCTTATTGTTTTCCGGCCCATATGGGATCTGCTGGTTTCAAATGGCAATCTAAACAACTCAAATACTTAGGGGTCTGGTTTTGTAGTACTTTATCGGATACAGTGGCGTATAATGAGACACAGACTTTAATTAAAGTTCGTCATCTTTTGGATACTTGGTCTCCTAAACACATTTCTTGGTGGGGTCGGGTCCAAACTTTAAAAATGATGGTCACTCCTATTATTAACTTTATTTCGTCTATGCTCCCGTTGAATCGATCTTCTTCCTTTTTTCATGAGATTGATTCCATCACTTCCTCATTTCTTTGGAATGATAAGAGGGCTCGAATCGCATATAAATCCTTGAGGAAACCTTACGATATGGGTGGCTGTAATTTCCCAGATTGGGGGAAGTATCAAGTCGCTTTTTTAGCTTCTCAAGGAGCGTTGTGGTTTTCCTCACTTCCTGGTCATACACCTTCTTGGATGTGCATCGAGCAGGCTCTCTTTTCCTCTTCCGGTTTCTTCATTTTTAACTACGTCTTCCCTATCTATCCTTTTTTCTCGTACTATTATATTGGATACCGTTGCAGCTGTTAAATTGGTCGATCGGAAAATGGCAACTCCGATTCATAAATCTAGGTGGTCGTCTTTGTGGCGTAATCCCCGCATAAAGGTTCTTATTGACCCCCCACTAATTCAATATTGGTCTTCCAAAGGTATTACGCTGGTCCGTCATCTTTATGACTCCAATGATGACCCGTTACCTTCTTCTTTAGCTCGGCAATTTTCACTATCTAATTTGGATTTTTACACTTTCTTGAAAATTAAAGTCGCTCTTGCCAAAGTGCGTCTTGTTCCCAACTCCCCTTTGATTACTTTATTTTCATTGTGGCTTAAGTCTGGCCACATTGCTTCACGCATTTATAAATTTTTGACCTCATCGTCTTCAGACTCATGTACCATTGCACAGCAAAAATGGTCTTGTCACTTTGGTACGGAGTCAACTGATCATTTGTCGGCGGACACTTGCCAATTGATAGGTACGTTCTCTTTGCGCAATAAAATTGCTCCTTCTTTGTTTCAATCCAAATTCTTCTCCATCAACCTTCTTCATTGGACTCCTAAGCGGCTTTGTTCTCTTCATTTAAAAGATGATGATTTATGTTGGAGTTGCGGCTTGGCGGTTGGTGACTATCCACATATGTACTATCATTGTTCCCTTCTACAACCCTTTTGGGATCATATTCATAAACATCTTATGTTAATTTTTCGAATTAAATTTTCTCTTTCCTTTCCTATGATCTTATTGGGACCCTTGGCTTCTCGGGAGCCACTGCCGTTAGAGACCTTAGATATACAATTATCTTTTACTTACTGTGGCAGTTAAGGTGATTCTTATGGATTGGAAGTCTTTCGCTTCCGTGTCTTATCACACATGGTGGGCACACACTTCTGTGGATAGAGCTTATCTCACTCCCACTATTTCTTTTAATGTATGGAGAACTTTAGATAATTATATGGATTTGGCCTCACAGGGGTTGGTCGGCCAATATCCCTTTGTGACGTCTGACTGACCGTTGTTTGTAGCGTTTTATTTTGCTGCGCCATCAAGAGAGATCCTTCCTTTCCCTATTTCTTCTTTTCTTTTTCCTTCTTTCTTTTCTTCTGTCCTGTTCCCTCTTCTCTTTTTCTTCTCTCTTTCTGTTTTGTAAATAATGATGCCGTTCATGGGTTCCTATGATTCACTACTGCCACTCTGCTCCTTGACCTTCATTTTGTTTTTATAGGCATGAGTTGTGGCAATTTATCTACTGTTAATGATGTATTCTACCGAACTGGTGGTTTTTTCCTTATCTTTTATTTTGGTATCATTATGAACTGTACCTATCTGTTTTTCATCTTTTTAAAATCCTAATAAAATTATTGAACTAAAAAAAAAAAGTTAAACCTATGAAAGGTACCATTTTATTCTGGTTAATGACTGAACCTTGTTGACATTTAATTGGTTAAAGACTTGCAATATTGTTAATCCAAACAAAAGCGGACTGAATGGTCTCGATCACGTAGTCATTCAGTACTTCCTGGGTCTTTCCTTTTCACAAACCCTTAATGTTTAGATATTACACTCACGTTTATGTGATTTCGTATTTTAACTGCTTAATTTGGAGCCAAAGTCAACAACGTTTTTAAAGTGGCACTCCGCCTCCAGTGAACCTGCACTGCAACAGAACAAACAAGCACTGGCAAAGCCAGCAAGTCTAGCTTTTAACAGACAAGTTGTAAAACGAAGCCTTACTTTCAAGGCCTACAATAAATCAAGTTCTTGAATTTGTAATAGTAATCAACCCCAGATCTTGAGCTCTAGTTTACGGCTTAAGAAAATGAACACCCATACACTAATCCTTTGTATATCAACAAATTACATTGTGAACACTGGTTACAATTTAGCAAAGAGTTGAACATGTCTCTCTTAAAAGAACACTACATCACAATGATGTACCATCCAAATAACCAGTGACCTAACCTGACCTTGTTTACAATATGCTTGCTTTTGACTTTGTAAAGTACTCTGCTTCCTTTCTGACTAGGTTCACGCTATATATTTATAGTTCATACATACATACATGGTCCGAAGCCACAGTAAAGCAGTTGTTGAAGGATTGAAGGCAAGGTGAACACTGCACAAGTATGCATCTATAAATTATAAATCTTTTTTTCGAAAGTCTACCAAATGAAATTGCTTCTAGAAGAAAAACTGAAAAGGGCACTGGCTTACTGGCCCTGCAGACAGCAACTGCTGGCTTTTGAAAGGAAGTACATTTCTGAACTAAGGAAGATCACACCCTTAGCTGACCCGATGGGGCGGGTTGGAGGTAAGAGTGCATTAAAGAGTTGAGGAAAGAGTGTAGCATAGAGGGCAGGAGGGGATTGGCAGAGAAGGGACTGAAGATTAAACCAAGAGGTATGGTAAGGAGGGGAAGAAGGGGCAGGGGAGGAAAAAGATGCACTTGTTTATTTGTTAGATATGCATTTGCTTGTTTGTCAGCCACCACGGTACACGAGCCACATCTTTTGACTTACTTATTAGCCATCTCGGTAGAAAATACATAAACCACTTTGGACTGTGTTTTTTGTACAGTTGCTGACTCTGGAACCAATGCTGGACCATGGGAAGGCGTGGAAGACCTGGGCATGGAGACACTAGAAGGGGTCAAGGAGTGCGGGCCTTGCTGCGAGTCCTGAGACATTATTGTATCTGTAGAATTACAGTCTAGAAAATAGAGAAAAAGTGTTATTACCCAGGGTACAAACATATCCCCAATGCAAATTAATAAACTACATTTGGTGCGGAGTAGCATGCTACTCGCAGTACAGCGCTTGAACATTTTATCAGGGTTAGTAAGAGTAACAAAAATCAAAATACAATTCAGAATGTTTCCTATTAACGCTAAGTAAATATCCAGAAATGCTCCAGAAACAAACTAAGGAAAAATTATGATTTGTTGCTATGCACATATAAATGGTTTGTGAATAGGGTAGCTGCTATTTCAAAGGCTGAATAGAATGGTAAATACATTATTAGTCTGCACGAAAAGTTCCATTAGTACATTTACTTTAATGTCATCTTCCTATTACATTCTCTTAATGATTCACCTCAAAACACTTCTTTGCTTACACAATAATTCTGAAGAGGTACAAAAGACTAGAAAAGGGGTTAGCGGAGGTAGGGACTAGAAACTCTTATAATAGACAATAGCTACTAATCACCGTAGTTTATTACAACCCCTGCCCTTCACAAATCATAGTAATGTTTGCTTTTCAGGACAGATAAGGATATCTGCTTGTACACGATGAAAATGTAAATCTATATTAGACTGCATTGTCATTTATATAGCACAAACTTAGCTGATAACCAAAGGAGAGTTGTTTAAGATAATACTAGATAGCCTACAAAAATGCAATAGATACATGTAGGTGGTGGGACAGGGCGGTTAGATTTGGTTTTTGGCCAATTAGTAGGTTGGCTTATGGTTGTAAATGATGACGGATGAATAGAATTTGACAGTGCTAGATTTACAGGAGGGTAAGCTGACACCAATAATGAGCATTTGTGGTAACTTGTGATCAATTGCAACAGTAAAAAAACGTACAGAAAAATTAATCGAAACTAGGATTGCTCAATTTAACATCTGATGTTCAAAATTCCTCAGCAAAAACGTGTTTACAGCAATATGTCTGAATTATTTAAAACCGAAAATATTTGCCTAACAGGCCCAGCACAGATGACCCAAATTTTTATTCATTCTGTTCATTCAATTTTCTAGAATTTGCACTGCTCGCGAAAAAAACCAAGAAGCAAAAGGTATTCCAAAAAGACACTATGGTACTTACCCTTCTGAAGAGACATTTAAGGACAACAGTTTAGCAAACGTGCCTAAAACCGGACAGCAAATCAAAAGTAAATGTATTGTAGTGGTAAGGATGTGCAGATTTTGCTTTATCATTCACCAGAATAAATGGTTAAGATAGGATTTTGCATAAATCGTCAATATTCCCATTTTCTGGTAAAAGAGAACTGCCCTCAATTACCACCAAATTATAAACATAATAATTTTCCATGATTTAAGAAACACAAGATTGAATGCCACTGCAAACCTCCAACAGACAATGTACATGAAACCAGTAATCTATCAAACGTTTGCCTCAATTCAAAGTTTAAGTTAAAGTAAAGATTGGACAGGAAAATATATCCACTCGTTCAAACTCCAATACGCACGGATTCATTAATAAATCACAGTAACTACAAGGCTAAAAAAAAAACCACAATCTGAGTTTACTGCTCAAATGACATGGCAATAGTTGCAATCCCAATAAGAGCTGCTTCGTGTCTCAAGAGACATACTGGAGAGCAGATTATGACCATTCATCATGCATTGCTGTCAAGCAAGCATGAATAGACACTATGATCTTCTTGATAAAGTATCAGGGAGAGTGCTTTCGTACTTTCAATTCTTGTTGAAAAACAGGTTGACTTTTTGCAGATCCAATATAAGGGAAAGCCGGTATCCTGCAAAATATATTCAGATTTGTCAGATTTATCGGACTGGTTGGTCTTCTCGCTCAACTTACTGACTAGATATTCAAAGCTGCTAGTGAACTGATGCTACGAGGTTCATCTTTATCACTGAGGATATTCAAAGGGCATTTTTGTTTCCAAGAGTAGGTGTAACTTACTCATGGAAATTCAGGACCACGTCAAAAGCACATTATGAGTAAATCACACCAACTCCTCGAACAGTTGCTTAATGAAACATTCAAAATCAAGCAGACCTTACATGAGACTATAACTTACCATCACACTAAAAGAAAAGCCGATTTATCCACACACATCGCTAAACTCCCAGTTCTAAACTAGACACTGAGCAAACACCTAGAAGCCTCACACAAGCAAATACCAACAAAAGACAACTGCGCAATGGCATTCAAAGATCAAAATGATGGCACGTCCAAATAGAGAATGCACTACGATTCCATATCCATGGTGGTTAGTGGTGTACAAATGCTAAGAACATTATCTAGGTAGCAGGTTGGGTTTGTGACATCAAAACAATACATCACTGGAACACACAGTGTGAATGCCTACTCTAAGCCATCTCTTTGCAAAGGGACTTACTGCTGGAGATTATGTTCATTGAAATACAGAACAAGTCCTTAAAAGTTTATAAACAAAATTAAAGATGTATAGGTCTTAGTTGGCATTTTGAGGATATATAGGACTGTGTACCTGGAACTCAAGGGGCCAACGTGAGATCATAATAGAAACATACAGGACATACTATGAGGCACTTTCGTCTATAGGTCAGCTTGACAGCACAACTGTTTGACAGTCTTATTGGTACTAAATCAATGTAATATAAACAGAGGGGGCTATGGCGCCACACAGTAGCACTGAACCACTTCATACTATTGGGTACACCATACCACCTTCCAGGAAGAACTTTCATTGAAATGCATGAAGGAGTATTTTACATTGGAAAAGTACACTCAATTGTCTCCTTGCTTATCACAGTCTATTTTCTAAATGTCACTTCTATTCTAAACTGAAAACCATCCTTTTTGCCTACTCCCTCCCCCACCTCTAACACTGTTAAAGCCAATAGTGCATGCTTTAATGTTATAAAGTGTTTCTGCGTGTAAAAAAGGTGAACACCATATGTGATTGCATGTATTTACACACAAATGTACATTAAAACAAGATCAACTAGCTCTGCAGTATCGTAGACTGGAGTGGCATAGAGTGGATTGGTGTGGGGTGGATAAGATAGGTTTAAGGCGGATCGGAGTGGGGTGGATAAGATAGGTTCAAGGCGGATCGGAGTGGGGTGGACTGGATTACAGAAGGGTGGTTTGGAGGGGGTGAATTAAGAGTGGAGTGGGTTAGATTGGAGTGGGGTGGGGTGGGTTGGACTGCAGTGGGGTGGACAGAATAGGAGTGGGGTGGACGGAATAGGAGTGGGGTGGACGGAATAGGAGTGGGGTGGACGGAATAGGAGTGGGGTGGACGGAGTAGGAGTGGGGTGGACGGAATAGGAGTGGGGTGGACGGAATAGGAGTGGGGTGGACGGAATAGGAGTGGGGTGGATTGAAGTGTGGTGGGCTGGATGGAGTGGACTGCATTGTAGTGGGGTGAATCTGGTGGATTGGAGTGGAGTAGATTAGATTGCATTGCTGTGGACTGGATTGAGTGGGGTGGATTAGATTGGGGTGAAATGGATTGATGTGGAATGGGTTGTTGGATTAGAGGGGAGGTGAGGGGTGGACTGGAGTAGATTGGATCGCAGTGGTGTGAACTGGATTGAGTGGGGTGAATAGGATAGGTGGATTAGAGTAGGGAGGTGTAGGTTGGATTGGACTGGGGTGGGGTGAATTGGGGTGAGGTGGATTGGACTGGGGTGGATTGGGGTGGGGCGGATTGGGGTGGGGCGGATTGGGGTGGGGCGGATTGGTGTGGGGCGGATTGGTGTGGGGCGGATTGGGGTGATGAGGACTGGGGTAGGGTAGATTAGGGCGGGGTGAAATGGGGTGAGGTGGAATATACTGGGGTGGGGTGAATTGGGGTGAGGTGGAATATACTGGGGTGGGGTGAATTGGGGAGAGGTGGATTAGACTGGGGTGGGGTGAATTGGGGTGACGTGGATTAGACTGGGGTGGGATGAATTGGGGTGAGGCGGATTAGACTGGGGTGAATTGGAGTGAAGTGGATTAGACTGGAGTGAAGTGGATTAGACTGGGGTGAGGTGAGGTGGATTAGCCTGGAGTGGGGGCCAATTATTCTGGTTTGGAGTAGGACGACTGGGGCAGATGGTTTTGGTCTGGAGTTGGGCAGATTGTTCTGGTTTGGAGTGGGGCAGAGTGGGGCGGGGCAGATTCGAGTGGGGTGGGGCTGGGCAGATTCGAGTGGGGCGGGTTGGTAGGACTGGAGTGTTGTGGATTGGATTGGGATGAGAGGTTTGTATTGGTATGATGCGAGTGGTTTGGATTGGAGTGGGGTGTGATGGAATGGAATGGATTGGACTGGTCTGGGTGTATAGGATTAAGTGGGACGGACTGGTGTGGGGGTGAGGTGGTGTGGACTGGCGTGGATTGTAGAGGGTAGGATTGGAGTTTACTACACCACTACGCATTAAAGCATCATTTGAGAATTTACACATATGAAACAATGTCACTTTGCAATAAAGCAATCCTCATCTTTTGAGAACAGTGCCTATTAGCAGAAACAAGAGAGAAAACATGAGTGCAAAGTGAGAAAAGACAACTTGGCAAAAAAAAGTTAACCACAGAAAATAAATCTTTGCAGTTTTGTTTGCCCTGCTGGGCATGTTTTTGCCAGTCACACATCATCTGTTTGTAGGGCAATAAGAGTTAAACAGAACAAAATAGTACCTCAATCACGTCGGGAGCAGCGGACGGGAACTGATTAAGTTGAATCAATCAGTGCTTGGTCCCTGCTCCATAGAGAGGAATGGAAAGGATGTTAGGCTGCTTTGACTAATTACGAGGCGGTAAAGAAGAATGCCAGGCAAGCCAACAAATGGTAAGTAACGGGTGGGCTCCAAGCCCTTTTGTATTAACAGTTTTTTGCAAGCGAGAAAGATGCGCTAGCGAATGCGTTCGCAGACTCAACCCTAAAAATATGTTTTAAAAATTAATCATTGGAGAGGTGGTTGGCTATTTTTGGAATGAGGCGGCACAGTGATTCGTGGTTTTAAGTTTACAACATGGGGGCAATATTCAGAAGTAATGTGATGGCCACCTTGAAACTATATAGCAATGACATACTATGTACTAAACAGTTTCAAGATAGCCACTCTGAACACTGCACTGTGAGACCGCCCGAGAAAGGGACTGTACACAGTGTAAAATTCCTCTTAAAAATACAAGATTGCTTCTAAACAGAGTAGGCAGTCTTCTACCTTGGGGTTTATCACAGTGGGTAACCAACACTAAAATATTTAATATGTATGATTACATTTAACAAAATACCAGCCTATAGGTTTTAACACCGTAATAATGCATCCTAAAATGCCTACAAGCTTTTAAGAAAATAAATAATGAAAAGACCTAGTTGATTTATCATAACTTTCCAGAGAAAACGGATCACGCTTGTGGCACCTGAGAACGTTTCCCAGTGAATCTATCCGGTCAATTGGCTTTATTGTTGGCTGTTCACCATAACAAAATGAGGACTAGTGTTTTGAGTACACTCTTTCCCACAAGGCAAATGTCAGGTATACCGTCATAAAATTACAAATCTAAACGAATTACAGTTGCTAAAACATACAACGTCTCCTTATAGGGATTAGCAAGGATTACCAAAGTATAAATCTTCTACCCCAAAGTTTGTCAGAGGTGAGACGAACAGCAAACCCTTTGCCTGCTACATTAATCTGCAAGATTAAATGCTACTAAATACGGCTGCACAGTTTACCGGTGCAACAATAATTCACAACTAAGGGCTGAACATAATTTTCATAAAAATACGTCCAGCCTACTATTTCTGTATTATTATTTTCCTAAACTGATACCTTGGAATGACCAGGCATATAGGCTGGAATTGGATGCACTTATTGTATGGCAACCCCAACCCCAAGCCAATAGGTTCACGGCTTGGGACAAAAAACAAATGCAACAAACCCCCTTGTTCCAGACTGCCCATTTAGAAGGCTTTGGGGAGAGTGACATAATAGGCATTACCACCCTGGGGGACGTTTGGAGTGGCTCCCATATCAAATCCTTCCAAGACCTGCAGTCCCAGTTTCAGCTGCGAACCGTAAAGTTCCACAAGTACCTACAAATCCGGCATGCATTAGCAAGCTACTAACTGCAACGTAACCACTTACCTGACTTTAGCCAGATAAGCGTCAAGCTGTTGATGGGTCGTCTGGGGCAGATTGGGGTGTCCCAAATCTACTGATCGCTGCTCTGTAATGCACCGCACAAGTTTGTCAATTTGAGACTTAAATGGGGACGCTGACTTGGCGCCATGGAGGATACGGAGTGGTGCGAGGGATGCATGACCCATAGAGAAATCACTATTTCCTGTAGACTACGGCTAATCAAGCTAGACTATTTACACATTACTTACCTTACATCAAAGTGCATCTGCAGTGCTGGTGTACTCGCTGAGCCTACCTGTGCCCGATGTAGACCCCCAAGAGGCAGACTTCTTGTACATGGTTGCCTGTATTTACAAACTGCGGCCTGCTGGAGGCAGATCGAAGCCACAATGACTCATATATTAGGGAGAACGGTTAATTTGTCATGAGAGCGTGTATTTGTAAAGCGCACATTCACCCAAGGGTATCTGGCACTGTATAACCAATGTTTTATTGTTACCCATCTCCATGGTACTCATTTTATCAACCTCAGAAGGATAAAAGGTTGAATGGACCAGATGAGATTTCAACCTGTGACCATGAGGTCTAACCCAGGCTCCTACACTGGACGCAATAGTCCACTAAAACACCAGACCTTGTGGTCACCAAAGACCAACTTGCTGAGTTTCCTGAAAGCCTTTGGGGGCGCACACAGGGGAAGGTGCTTTTGTTTGCATGGCAAGAATCATTGTTAAAAGGGGCATTGCACAAATGGAACTTTCCTAACCCATCAAGCCTACCAGAATGGAGGGCAGCGATGGACTGGTGTGCTACACAAGAGGAGCAGATATATGCAGCCAGAGGAGTGGTGAACGTTTCAGGCCACACACTTTGAAATGAGGGGGACAGGGGTGTCTGTTGCTGCAAAGCGCATGTATTTTAAATGGACTGCAAAAAAATTATATTGTTTTGGGACACACTACTCGCAGAATTGAATGTCCCCCCTAACACGGACAACACCCCTACTGTCCTTTGGATCCCAGACTTGAAATAATGTGCTAAGTGCTTGGCAAGGTCATACCTATTTAAGGCTGTTCTTCAGAGTATGGGAGCTTATGCTGATGCATGCTGACGTAAGTCAGCTTTAACTTTTCTCTGCCTTATGAATCAACTATTTTTTTATTGTAATGTGGACTATGCACTCTTTACTTTGTGAAGCCACTTTTCTTTGCTTACACTGGTCATTATACCCCCTTAAATTCCATCTTGGAATTGGCCCACGCACTCCATAGATTTCACCAGGTTAGAATCCAAGGTAAGACGAGAGTCTAGAATGGACGTCTTTGAATGCATATCCCCTGATGAAGGGCAATATCTGCCTGAAATGCATTGGGATGACAAACATGTGATGTACTTCACCATTATGATTGTGGATATGCTATTCATATGAGGCAACCTATTTCTTTTTTTTTTAATTCTTTTTATTAAACAATTGTAAGATACAGTAGAAAACATGACTTGAACAAGTGGATTATTAATTACTTACATGTCCATGTAACATTTCATCATTGCACCCTAACATCTGGGTAGTATCTTAATCATTTATCGACAATTAACATATACTCTTCTGATGACCTACAAATTGTGTCTCATGTTCCAGGCCTACCCTCAACCCTTTAGATTCCCCTATATTCCACCCATTGGCTCCATATTTTCTCCCATTTCCGGGGGCAATCTCTGCTGTCGTACACCACCTTTTCGGCTGCACTGCACCAGTACAGGTCAATCAATCTATCATTTGTAAAGCGCACTACATACCCGCGAGGGTCTCAAGGCGGTGGGGGCGCTACTGATCAAACAGCCAGGTCTTGAGTATCCTCCTGAAGGTCAGCTGGTCTTGGGTCTGTCGTAGGCTCAGTGGGAGGGTGTTCCATGTCTTGGCGGCGTAGTGGGAGAAGGATCTTCGACTGGTGGTTGGCTTCGGATGCGCGGGACGGTGGCGAGTGAGGTCAGCGGAGCGTAGCCGGCGGTTGGGGATGTAGAAGGAGAGCCGTCTGTTGAGGCAGGCAGGGCCACTCTTGTGGAGTGCCTTGTGTGCGTGGGTGAGGAGCTTGAAGGATATCCTCTTGTTGACGGGGAGCCAGTGCAGGTTTCTCAGGTGGGGGGTAATGTGGTCGTGGCGTGGTACATCGAGGATCAGTCGTGCCGAGGCGTTATGGATGCGTTGTAGTCGTTTGATGAGCTTGGTCGGGGCTCCCGCGTAGAGGGCGTTTCCATAGTCTAGTCTGCTGCTGACGAGGGCCTGGGTGAAGGTCTTTCTTGTATCTGTCGGGATCTATCTGTAGATCTTGCAAAGCATGCGGAGGGTGTTGAAGCAGGAGGAGGAGACGACGTTGACTTGCTTGGTCATTGAGAGCATTGAGTCGAGGAGGATTCCCAGGTTGCGAGCGTGGTCGGTGGGTGTCGGGGCTGCCCCAGTGCCGTTGGCCACCAAGAGTTGCCCCAAGCTGAAGGGTTGGAGCAGAGGATGAGGACCTCTGTCTTGTCCGAGTTCAGCTTCAGGCGGCTGGTCATCATCCAGTCAGCGACGGCCTTTTTATTCCTTCGTGGAGGTTGGCTTTGGTTGTGATGGGGTCCTTGGTGAGGGAGAGGGTCAGCTGAATGTCGTCGGCGTAGGAGATTATGTTGAGGTCGTGCTGTCGGGGAACGTGTGCGAGCGGGGCCATTTAAATATTGAATAGCGTCGGGCTGAGAGAGGATCCCTGGAGTTCGCCGCAGATGATCTCGGAGGCTTTGGAACGGAATGGGGGAGGCAGACGCTCTGGGTTCTGCCGGAGAGGAAGGTGGTCCAATCCAGCGCCTTGTCTCGGAGCCCTGCGGCGTGGAGGCGTGCGCGTAGTGTGCGGTGGCAGACAGTGTCGAAGGCGGCAGAGAGGTCTAGGTGCTGCGGTCGCGCCGTTGTCCAGCAGGGTCCCGATGTCGTCGGTGGCGGCGATGAGGGCAGTCTCAGTGCTGTGGTTGCTGCGGAACCCTGACTGGGAAGGGTCCAGTATTCGGTTTTCTCGGTTTTCTTCGAGGTATCGGGTTAGCTGTCTGTTGACGGTTTTATCGATGACCTTGGCAGGGAAGGGGAGCAGAGAGAAGGGCCGGAAGTTCTTGAGGTCTCTTGGGTCTGCCTTAGGTTTTTTAGTAGGGCGCTGATCTCGGCATGTTTTCAGACCTCTGGGAAGGTTGCGGTCTCGACGGAGAGATTGATGGCATTGCGCAGGTGGGGTGCGATGGTGCTGCTTGCTCTGTTGAAGATGTGGTGCGGGAATGGGTTCGACGGAAAGCCGGAGTGGATTGAGCGCATGGTCTTGATGGTGTCATCGATGCTCATGCTGGCCCAGACTAGCAGGGGGTCGTGGTCGGTGGTGTACGGAGGGTCTGTTGTGTTGCTGTCTGTTGGGGCTGTCTGGGTGTTGAAGCTGTCGTGGATGTCTGCTATCTTGCGGTGGAAGAAGGTGGTGAGGGAGTAGCATAGGGCTTCCGACGGCAGGATGTCGTTGGTGTTGGAGCTGGGGTTGGAGAGTTCCTAAACGATGTTGAAGAGCTCCTTGCTATTGTGTGCATTGTTGTCGAGGCGGTCTTTGAAGGAGGTCCTCTTGGCCACCCTGATGAGGTGGTGGTGGTTGTGGATGGCGTCCTTGTGTGCTGCGTGGCTGTCCGGAGTTTGTTCACTGTGCCATTTCTTCTCTAGTTTCCAGCAGGCTTGCTTGGAGGCTAGGAGTTCGCTGGCCCTCTTGCTGGTGTGTGTGTGTGGGGGGGGGGGGGGAGGGGGTGGTGGGTGTTCTTCAGCGTGGTGAGGGTGTTGGCGCAGTCTACAATCCAGCATCTGAGGCTGTGTTCAGCATCGTCGGTGTTGGAGGGTTTGGTGGGTGGACTGAGAGCGAGGTTTGCGTGTAGTTGGTCTTTGGTGATTTTGCTCCAGCAGCGGCGGGGGATCTGTTGGGTGCGGTGGTGTGTGGTGGGCTTCTGGAAGGTGAAGTGGATGCAGCGGTGGTCGGTCCAGAGGAGTTCGGTGGTGTGGCTGACGAAGACATGCGAGCTTGAGGAGAAGACGGGGTCTAGCGTGTGGCCGGCGGAGTGGGTGGGCGTTGTGACGAGTTGCTTCAGTCCGAGGTTGGCGAGGTTATCGATCAGGGTTGTGGAGTTGTTTTTGTCGTTGCTCTCAAGGTGAAAGTTCAGGTCTCCGAAGAGGATGTAGTCGGTGGAGGTCAGGGAGTGCGTGCTGTCAAGTCGGCGATGGAGTCGCTGAACTGAGGGCGGGGTCCGGGGGGTCGGTAGACGAGGGTGCCTCTGAGGGTGGAGTTAGGGTCTGTGTGGAACTGGAAATGCATGTGTTCGGCAGTGATGAGCGTGTCGTCGGTGCTAGTCGAGACCCTGATGCTGTTCTTGTGGACGATGGAGATTCCTCCTCTGACTCTGTTGGTGCGGTCTCTGTGGGTGCGTCTGAGATGGCTATGGCAATGTCGGGTGCGGAGGAGTCGTTAAACCAGGTCTCTGTCAGGAAGGCGATGTCCTGGGATGTTGTGTCGAGCAGGTCCCAGAGCTCGACGGCATGCTTGCGTGCGGAGCGGTGTTCAGTAGTATGCATCGGAGGTGGTTGGGGTCTTTCTTGGTGGGTGGTTGTGCGTCGTCTCTGCGGCTGGTGTAGCTGCAGTTCCGGCAGGTGAATGGGCCATGTGTGCATTTCGGGGCAGCTTTGAAGCAGGTGTGGCTCCGTCCAGAGTGCTGGCGTTGTAGTGGCGGCAGTCGTCGTGGCGGGTGCGGGGACCAGGGGTTCTGGCGCTGGGCACGGTCCAAGAGCGGACGGGCGCAAACGGGCTCCCTTCTGCGCGCCCGCGCAGCGGCTGGCATATATGGGGAGGTGGGAGGGAGGAGCAGGTGGGAGGCGGGGGCAGCGCATGGGCAGTAGGCAGTCAGGGGGGCGGGGCTGCAGAGGACGCAGTGGCGAGGGACAACAAAGGTAACAGAAGGAAAAGGGGCACAAAAATCGAGGGTAAAACGAGTGGCACAGAGGGCAGAAGGGGACAAAAAACGAGAGAAAAACGAGTGGAACAGAGGGCAGAAAGGCACAAAAAACGAGGGAAAAATGAGTGGAACAGAGGGCAGAACGGGCAGAGAGGCACAGGGGCAGCGAGGGGAACAGAAGGGAAAACCGGACAGAGACATGGGGGCAGCGAGGGGAACAGAGGGAAGAAAAAGGGGCCCGGACCACATACAAGCAGCGGGGTAAGACAGACAACAGCAGTCACAGACACAAGAATGAAAAAACAGGCAATATAATAAAAGCAATAAAGCGGAGGATGAACAAACCTACCTACGGCCTACCACTGGCCACCAGGGATGAGGCGCAGGTGGCAGCCTGCGGGTGATGGAGGGCCCGAACGTCGTCCGCAGTGGCAGCTGGGGCAGGGAGACACAGGTGGTGCTGTGCGGAGGGGGAGCGACCAACCTGGTGAGGTCAAGGGTCGCTTGCCCTACCTTCAGTGGGAGCCGTGCTCCCCAGGTCCTAGCAATGTTCCCCCCACCATTATACACATCTTCTGATATTTTTTCAGTGTCTGCTTACCCATAACGCATTTTATAAGTACTAATAATTGCACCACACAACATTTCAGTATCTAGGGGAAGCTTTCTTATGTGCTTTACTAACATGTAACCCGAGGCACGGAAAAAAGGGCAGAACTGATGCCATCACGCCGGTGTGGGCCTATTATGGGCGTCGGTGACGTCAGCGGAGTCGCGAGCGATGCCGTGCCTCTATGACATCAGTCCACGTCGGCACAAAGCTACGAAAATAATTTCCGAATGTTGCATCCACAGGCAGATACTGTATCTACCAGAAAAAGCGTTACCGAAGGTAAGTAACTTGTTTTTCTGGTGTCAAATGAACCTTAACCTCTAAGGAGGGTCTGGGGCACTCCTTCCTTAGGTGACTTCGCCTTATCTTCAAGACATATTTGTGTAGTCTGTTGCAGTGAGTTTCTTTGTCAGCCCCATTCCACTCTGAGGAGTGAGGATAGTAAATATCTTCTGGATCCAAATTCTGGTATAGCTCTGTTTACAGGAGCTTCTGTGTTCTGCACTTACACGAACTACTCTCACACTTTCACGCACACACTCGTACTCACTCTCACACTCATGCTCTCTTGCACATGCTCTCACGCCCTCTGCCATTTAACCCCCTGCAACTTAAGCCCCAGTGTCTGCTGGTACAAGGCTCGTCCTGGCCCTGGGCATCAGAATTATCCCCGATATCTGGATTAATCAGATGTAGAAAACCATCATCCATCAAAGGTCTGCCCGGAGAGGGAGACGGAGCGGCGGGTGAGAGGAGAGGTGGAGAAGATCTGTGTACCACACCCTTCTTGGCCAACCCGGGGCGACCAATATGACTTGGGCCCGGTCCTGGCGAATATTCCTCAGAACCCGAGGAATCAAGGGTATGGGAGGAAACGCGTAGAGGAGTTGATTTCCCCAACTCAACTGAAACGCGTCCCCCAAGGCTCCTTGCATCGGATACTGGAGACTGCAGAACGACGGGCAGTGAGCATTCTCACGAGTGGCAAACAGGTCCATCCGAGGAGTTCCCCACAACCGAAAGATGACGAGAACAACCTCTGGATGGAGCCTCCACTCGTGGTCGGCCGAGAACTGACGACTCAGACTGTCTGCTCGCACGTTCAGAACCCCGGCCAGATGATTTGCCATCAGACAAATCTGATGGTCCTGAACCCAAGACCAGAGCCGCAGAGCCTCTCTGCAGAGACACTGCGACCCTACTCCTCCCTGCTTGTTGACGTACCACATCGCGGTCGTGTTGTCCGTAAGGACTTGCACTGACTGACCGCGAAGGGAAGGGAGGAAGGCCTTGAGCGCCAAACTTATCGCCCGCAATTCTAGAAGGTTGATGTGAAGCAACCTTTCCTCTGGAGACCAAAGACCCTTGACCTCCAGATCCCCCAGATGAGCACCCCACCCTAAAGTGGATGCATCCGTTATCACCGTGGCCACCGATGGAGACAGATGGAAAGGCTTCCCTTGTGACAGATTGCCTTCCACGCCCCACCAAGATACATCCGCTGCAGCCTCTCTGGAGATCCTCACTGAGATCCCCTTGGTGTTGAAACCACTGCCTGCGGAGGCACCACTGGAGCACCCTCATATGCCAGCGTGCATGGTTGACCAACAGAATGCATGAAGCCATCAGACCGAGCAGACAAAGGACCTTCAGGACTGGAACTACCGCTCCACTGTGAAACAAATGAACCATTTCCTGTATGTCGCGAATCCTTTGAGGAGGAGGGAATGCACGACACACAGTAGTGTCCAGTACCGCACCCATGAACAGGTTGCGCTGGGAGGGCACCAGGTGAGACTTGGGTACATTTATCGAAAAACCCAAACGGTACAACAACTGAGTTGTCTCCTGCAGATGCTGGAGCACTTTCTCTGACGACTCTGCTTTGATCAGCCAGTCGTTCAAATAGGGGAATACCGGAATCCCCGACTTTGAGATGTGCCGCCACCACCGCCATCACCTTGGTGAAGACTCGAGGCGCAGTAGTAATTCCAAAAGGAAGGACCGCAAACTGATAGTGCTGCGATCCCACCGTAAAACGGAGATACTTCCTGTGCGACTTCAGGATTGGGATGTGGAAATACGCATCCTGCAAGTCGAGCGACACCATTCAGTCTTCTTCCAGCAGCGCTTGAAGAACCTGTGCAAGGGTGAGCATCTTGAATTTCTCTTGTTTCAGATAAAGATTCAAGATCCTGAGATCCAGGATTGGACGAAGTCTGCCATCCTTCTTGAGGATCAGGAAATACCGGGAGTAGCATCCCTGACCCCTTTCCTGTTCTGGGACCACCTCTATCGCACACTTTCTTAATAAAGTCTGTACTTCCTCCTGTAGAGGCAACAGATGTTCCTCCGTGCAATAACCTTGGCAAGGAGGGTAATTGGGAGGAAATTCCCGAAAGGGAAGGGCATACCCATTTTCTACGAGATTGAGAACCCAAAGATCCGATGTAACAGATTCCCAATCCCGTAGAAAGTAGGTAAGCCGACCCCCCACCGGACCCACATGATCCTGAATGGCAGATCTAGGGCTGCTTTTCTGTGGCAGGGGGGTTGGAGGAGGAAGAGGTTAGACGCCCTCGAAGACGACCCCTCTGCTTCCCCCTGTATGACCTGTACAAGGTGTTCTGCTGCTGTTGTTGCTGCTGCTGACCTTGTCTAAAGTTCCGAAAGGAAGAGCGTCCAAATCCTCTGAACTTTCTGGCCGATGCACCTCTAATTTGGAGACCCAAAGACCTGGCAGTAGCTCTGCTGTCTTTAAACCTCTCGAGGGCTTTATCTGCCTTCTTGCCAAAAAGTCCTTCTCCATCAAAAGGCAGATCCAAACGCTCTGCCTGAACATCAGAATTAAAGTCCGAGGACTTTAGCCAAGCCGATCTTCGCGTAGCAACTGCAGTACCCATAATCCGAGCCACAGAATCAGCCATGTCAAGACCGCTCTGAATTACTTGGCGTGCCGCTGCTTGGGTGTCAGACAACACCTCCTCGAAATCACTCCTGTTCTCCTCAGGGATCTTAGGAGCCAAAGCACGCATTGAGTCCATAAGTGCGTGCACATACCTCCCCATGAGACAAGTTGCATTTGTAGACTTCAAAGCCATACTTGCAGATGAGAAAGTTTTCTTGGCTACCTGATCTTGCTTTTTAGCCTCCTTGTCCCCAGGAACTTGGGGAAATGCACGTATTGACTTCTTAGAGCACGCAGCCTGAATCACCAGGCTCTCTGGAGAAGGGTGAGACGTCAAGAATGCAGGGTGTTCTGGAGCTACCCTATACCTTCTAGCCACACTCTTGGATACAGCAGGAGCAGAGAGTGCCTTCTTCCACACCTCCATAATGGGCTCAGTTAATGCCTCATTAAATGGAAGTAAAGGCTCCACAGCCGAACTCGGTGAGTGAAGTACTTCTGTTAGAAGGTTTGACTTAAATTCAACCGTTGGTAATGTTAAATTTAAAAGTCCCGCAGCCTTTCTCATCACCACATGATATGGCTGGACATCCTTTGAAGGCGCATCATGCCCTGAGGGCAATTCCCACTCCGGGGAAAAATCCAGGCCACTGGCATCAGCCAGCTCTTCAAAACAATCTTCACCCAGCTCACCTTCCTCTAAGTCAGGGTGAGAGTGGGCATAACGTTGTTCCTCCAAGAGGCGTTGTGCTTATCTCCTGGACCTCTCCTTTACACGCCTCGGCACCGGATCCACAAACGACTCAGATGGAGTCGGAACGGACGTCGGTACCGACTTCGATGGCCCAGTTGTATGCTCCTGATGTCTACTTGGAGCGGGTGACGCCGGCATCGGAGTCGTCGACTTCGGACGAGCCGGTGACGACCTCAGCGGAGCCGGGAACTGCCACGGCGTCGTTGGGGCTGGCATGAACGGAGCCGGGGCATAAGAATGTGGAACACCCAAATTAAATGCCAGAGGACCCATGGGACCCGAAGGTGCACCAGAGGGGTACCACGTCCTTGAAAACATGCCATACATAGCGTTCAAGACGCTGAAGGGTCTTAGCCCGGCGCAGGAAAAGGTGGTTGAACACCCTCAGGCTGACCTCGAGGTGGGATCGAATTCGGCTCAACCATATGCGCAATTCTTCATCTTCCACAGGGACTACTTCTTCCTCCTCTCGAGCCGGGGACGGCGCTGGAGATGGATTGGACTCCGGAGCCGGAGAGGGACCTCGAAGGCGAAGCCTCACCTTCCTGATCCGGAGTCTCCTGCAGCGGGACCACCTTCGAACGAACCCTCCTGGGCGACCTCGACCTCGTGTTCGACTTCTCACCCGAGTGACGTCGAGACTCATGCCTCCTCTTCCTGTGCTTCTTCCTCGACCTTGAAGCATGGTCTGAAGAGGACTTCGAGGCCGAACCCTCTCGAGATCGGGACCTTGACTTCGACTTAGACTTCGTCCTCCTCGAGCGGGCTCTTGAAGTCTTCTTACCCTTTTCGGCCTTAAGCCTTGCCACAAGTAGTTTGTTTTCCCTCTCCCGCAGGGCCTTCGGATTCATCTTACGACAAGATGTACATCCATCCACGTCGTGATCGGAGCTTAAGCAACAAATACAGTCCTCGTGCCGATCCGTGAGGGACATCATTTCCCCGCACTCCCTGCAGGGCTTGAAACCGGTCTTCTTCGACATCGTCACGAAACAAAGAAGCAGGAAACACAGAAAAACGAAACAAAGTCACCAGTATAGCTACTGAGATTCCCAAAACCGTTAGCGTCGACGACGCGGAAAAAAGGGAACTGATGTCATCACGCCGGCGTGGGCCTATTATGGGCGTCGGTGACGTCAGCGGAGTCGCGAGCGATGCCATGCCTCTATGACGTCCAAGTCCACGTCAGCGCGAAGCTACGAAAAGAATTTCCAAATGTTGCTGACGCAAGGGGGATATTCACAAGGTGAGGAATCCACAAGGCAGATGTATCTATCAAAAAACCTAACAGGAAGAAGACCTCCCCGTGGTTCACTCCTGAACTGCAGGCAGCTAAATCCTCATGTAAAAAACTAGAAAGTGAATGGCGCCTAAACTTCTGCCCTTCAGTCAAAACTCAATACAAAAAAGCTCAAAAGAATTACTACATTAAAATACGCACCACCAAAGCCATGCACTATAAATCTTGCATTGGGGAAGCAGAGAACTCCTCTAAGGAGTTATTTAAAATTTTCAAGGAAATCTCTGTGCTAACCAATGACAATACCTCCCAAACTGATTCTGTGGAAACATGTAATAAAATCGCTAACTACTTTTCTGGTAAGATAAAAGATATTTACGCCACTTTCTCTGGTAACATGACATCTGGCCATGATTTTGTAGAAAGGGAAGGAGTTAGCTCCACTGAGACTTGCTTACAATGTTTCTCGGTCCCCTCTCCAGAAATACTCAATAGCATATGTAAAAGCATCAAGTCAGGTTCCCCCCGTGATCCGGCTCCCCTTAAGGTACTAGGAGCAAGCCTGACACTACTGGAACCATTCTTTAGACATGTGCTCCAAGTCTCCTTTGCCTCAGCCAGACTTCCGGAAGAATGGAAGAAAGCAATTGTCCTCCCTATAAAAAAGAAACCTAATGTGAGCCAAGATACCCTTGAAAACCTACGCCCCATTTCTCTGCTACCCTATCTAGCTAAGGTGGCGGAGAAAATAGCCAACAATCAGCTAGTGGCCCATCTGGAAACCAACAATCTTCTTCACAACACAGCTTTCGGTCGGGTTACTCCACGGAGACTGCCCTTCTGAGAGCGACTGAAACCCTACGATTAGGAGCAGATGCGGGTCACACTATGGCACTCATTATGCTGGACCTCAGTGCCGCGTTTGACACTGTAGCACATTCCATCTTGCTACAGTGCCTAAACAAAGCCGGGGTCACTAAATCGGCACTGGGCTGGCTGAAAGCGTTCCTTACTGACCGTAGCTTTCAGGTACAGAGGGGAATCTACTCCTGAGACAGCATAGCCTTAGAACAGGGGGTGCCTCAGGGCTCTGCCCTGAGCCCCACCTTGTTCAACTTATACATGGCCCCTCTGGCAGATGTGGTGCAATCGTACGGTGTTGAACTAGTATCCTACGCCGACGATACCAAACTGCTCATCTCCCTATCCCAAGATCCTACCACGGCTGCTGCCAACTTTAAAGCCTGTTTGCCGGATCTAGCTGGCTGGATGAATCAACACTGCCTGAAGCTTAATGGCTCCAAAACGGAGGTATTAGTGATAGGAGGAAATGATGCAAGCTGGACAAGAGAATGGTGGCCAACTTGTCTTGGCCCTCTACCTATTCCCTGTAAGGAAGCTAAGAATTTGGGTATCTGGATTGATTCCAAACTATCTTTTAATGGCCACATTCATAAAGTAGTGGGGAAATGCTTCGGGGTACTGAAGACTCTCAATCGCACCTTGGACCTTCTACCCTTAGAGGCCAGACGAACCATGACCCAAGCCTTAGTGACTTCCCGTATAGATTACGGCAATGTGCTATTCCTAGGAGCTACGGAAAAAACATCAAGCGACTGCAGGTTCTCCAAAATACCGCAGCACGACTGGTCCTTAGACTACCCAAAAGAGCAGCTTCCAAACCAACTCTGACTGCTCTACATTGGTTACCTATAAAAAAAAGGATCTTATTCAAAGCACTCTTAATGTGCTATAGGATTACATCGCACAAAGCCCCTCTCTACTTGGCGGACCTAGCCCTCTCTTATGAGCCTAGCAGAACACTCCGCTCTAGAGGAACTGGTCTACTTATAACTCCTCGTGTAAAAAAAGCCAGAATGGGAGGCCGCTCTTTCAGAGTGTTAGCGGCCAACAAATGGAACTCCCTTCCAGTGAACATCAGGTTAGCGGACACTGAAACTAAGTTTAGAAAACTGTTAAAGACCTATCTGTTCACCCTATAATTGGTCCCCAGGTCACGGCTTCCTCTCTCTCTCCACAGCGCGGGGACACGCCGGGATGGCGTCGCCATGTGCTCTACAAACTCCTTTATTTATTTATCTATCAGAAATAGATGAAAAATGCCATCTTTCTGGCCAAACTTGTAAAGGATCCCAAGGAACGGAGAAAGGTCTCATAGAAAGCTGCCCAAGACAAGCTCCGTGAAATTGCGTGAGATTAGAGAAGAGTTGGTGAAAACCCTTAAAGCATACAGGTTAGTAGCTTTGCCCAGACTCAAAAGGACATGCCAACCCTGGAACCATTGCTTACTACTACCTTCAGCACTAGTATGTAGATCTGTGGAAACGTGGCAACATAAGTGTCATGCCTCGAGTTCCGCAAACGTGCTGTCCCTTTAAGAGAAACCCCTACATAAGCAGTCAGAGCCCTTGGAGCGTCGCTTTACGTTCTTGCGTCAAGCTCCCGTTGCGGCAGTCCCGTTGCGGCAGTCCTGTCTTGTTTCCTGATTTCCGGTTGATATTTGTAGAGACGGGCTCTTTGCCGTTCCACTGCCCTGTGGCTTTTTCCTTGCTCCCCCTGTTGTTCCAAGTCCTGGAACTTTCAAAGAACTTTGTTTATTCCATTCTGCTCCGCCCGACGGCCGGGTTTTCGCTCCGCCGTCCGGCCGGGCAGCAGGTCAGAGTTTCACGGTTCTTGCTGGCTCCGCCCGACGGCCGGGTTTTCGCTCCGCCGTCCGGCCGGGCAGTACCTCTGACGCCCCCATTTCCTACTGGCTCCGCCCGACGGCCGGGTCTGTACTCCGCCGTCTGGCCGGGCTACATTTCTCGCTGTCCGCCTAATCCCTTACCTGCTTCACCAGTCGGCCGGGCTTGTTCTCCGCCATCCGGTGGTTTCCTTACATTCCGTTTGTTTCCTTTTTGGCCGTAATCATCTTCCATCACTTCCTGTGTTCCTGGCCTTCCCTACAGTGTGTGTGGGGGGGCACTTGCGTGGACTCGTGAAGGGCGCAGAAGTCTTTCACATCACCCAGAATCACGGTAACAGCGCTGTGCGCTACATTCAGGTTATCAATATATAACCGTACTTGAACTAATAGATGTTTGTTTTGTATCTTAGACATTCGGTTATACAGGGATGTTATCTTCTGATTCTGGTTTAATCCACTGCGATATAGATGTTTATTTAAGAGTCTTCTACAGGTCATCAAGTAAGAATTCTACAATTCTGAACAGCTCACAGTCCACATAGAGTAATCACTATTGTGTTTTTTGTTTGTTCTCTCACCTTAGCCCAACCTGAACCCTGCAACCACTACACATTTATACCACAGCAAAGTTTAACTTACATTGGTATGTAACACTCATGTACTAAAGTAAGGTGGCAGTCTTTTGTGTATGTTAACAGGGGTTAGAAGTTTGTATTTTGTTTCAGCTCCTACATCCACCAGAGGTCCTGACCGGGTGCATGTCCATTCACACAGAAGTCTACGACCAAGATTATATTCTTTCCCCGCCTTTCCTTGTTTTGTCTCCCTGTTTTCCCCTGGCGAGCCTCTCGGTACTCAAGTGTTTGATAGAGTCGGAAGGCCGTAGGGGAAGGCTGTGGAATATTCTTCGGATCCTTGGCGCTCCTGCGGAACCTGCCTGATAATCATTACAATAAGTGAATTGCTAGTATTCAAACCCTACTATGGTATGATCACTGGCATAATCAGGCTATATTAGAGCTCTTACATAATGAGAGTGCAGCCATAATTTGTAGACGCATTACATGGCACAAAAGGGAAAATTGGATTTAGTTACAGAACAAATATATATATAAACCAGCCTGCCCCATGGAAAAATAGATATTTTATTAAATTCCACACCCCTGCTACAGCCACACATGCCTCGAACATTATGTTCCAATTTATTACAGCAATCTTCCCGAACAATCGTACAAGCCTTTACATCTAGCCACTACAATGGTGTTTGGGTAGTCTATGTCAGGCTTGACGGCACAGCTGTCACCAGGGCTTTTGTGATCACGGAAAAGAGAACTTTCAAGAGTACTACAGAGAGGGGTTTTGGTGCCTCCCACATGTTGCAAAGCAGTACTTGTTTTGATTGGGCAGAAGTTCTGTCCTTTCACAGGTAAAGTGCAACCCCTCCATGCAGCTATTTTTGTATCCAGCTGCCTGAGCCAGCAGCCATATGATGAAGGTTCCCTAATACAAAAAAAAAAATCAATACAATCTGACCGCTTCTCTCACAAAGACACTGGGATATGGGTGAATAACAACAATTCCCATACCAACATATCTCTCCACTCCTCTCTCCCTTCAACCATGCCAGCTCAGTGCTACACTCTGCGTCCCATAACAAGATAATAGCACTTCAGAGGTCATAACGTACAGCATGGAAACCCATCCCACCCAGGTTAAAAACAAAAACAAAATATCCTTCCTTTCACACCCTGTATATGGTGTTGCATGCTACTCAGGCAAGCGCTTAAGCGCCCCACATATTGGGAGTTAGCGCTCTATAAATGCTACAATGCAACACAAAACAATATATTTGCGGACGTGACAATGAGTACCTACTAAATTGTTCCAAACTTCTGTCTATTCTACATAGTGTATCAGTGCTGGGGAACATAACTGAACAGATCAGCTTAGTTTCACTACCAAAAGATGTGAAACACAGTTTAGATTGCAACAAGGCAGTCAGTGGCGGATTTATATTTAAGTATGATTATAGATGAAATATTAAACGCTGGTGATGAAATAAGGTGTGTATGACATGATATATGTGTGATGCCTGAATCTAGGAAGAGATAGCAAATATATGAGTGCAATAGCTTTTCTATGGAAAATAGGACAGGGTAGAGAAATATAATAAAGAAGCAGCTGATGTGTAAAGAGTGCACTGAGCCAAATATATCTGACAAGAACAAAATTTAATTGATACTGAAGAAAGATTCAGAAAAGCTGCGTAAACCAGACAAATGCAATTGGAATTGGTCAGTTGCAGTAATAAACCCCGGTTATCCAGTTCAAAATCCTTTAACTCCTGATACTTCAATATAGAAATTATTGTTCCGTAGCGTTGCAGGTGTTAGACGGAACAAAAAGTTCTAAATTGATAGAAAATCAATTACTAATAGCAACACTACATAAAACATGGGAAACAAATTATGGAATTTGAAAACTACTTGTACATAAGGCACAGAAGAGGAAACCTGGTTGCCTATGGGAAGGTATGATTTTGCATGCTTCTGTAAAACCAAATCTCAAAAAGTAAAGAATATTTTAAGATTATGAGGAATTTATCAGTGTTAATGTCATATTTTTATACCCATACATGTGGCCTAACAGCTAGGGCAGTCGACCTCGGAAACCGGGTTCGAGTCTCAGCAGGGACACTCAACATTCTGTGATTCTGTGCAAATCGCTTCATTTCCTCGTGCCTAACAAAAATGAATGTGTCAGTCTGTAACGTAACTGGTGCTCATGTAAAGTGCTCTGATACCTCCGCGTCTAGTTCACGCTATATAAAACTCCACACAAAAAGAATAGTAACAAATATCTACGTTCTACCAAATCAACGATACAACCATGTACTAAATAATTTATTAGAAATGAAGGAAATATCAGGTATCATTAATGGTATTGCATGGGGAGTATATGTGATCACAGACAACTTCATACTACTTAGAATAGCAGATTAAGACATACATGGAATCGCCCACAAAAAAGTGCTTATAAAAAAACATTCAAAAGACGAAAGGCGGATTTGGTCCACCATTCAAAAAATAAATAAATAAATAAATAAAATAAAAGAGCAGTGCACAAAGGATATGCTGAAACTACCAAAGTTCATTAAGTATAAAACTCCAAGCGAAACCTTAAAAAAGTACAACAATTTTATAATGGAAAAAAGTCTGAGCTTGCTAAAAATAAACAATGAAATAAAAAAATAAAAAAACGCTCTAAATCAATGCAGAAAGAGCAATTCTGAATAAAAGTATCTGAGAAGCATTTAAATTTGAAACACAAATAAATTCCCTCATAAAAAGACACATACATTATAGGAGAAAAATATAGAGGGTAAAGCGGAAAACCAGAGAGTAAAAGTGGACAGACCATTATAGGAGAAAAATAAAGAGGCTAAAGTGGGAAACCAGAAAATAAAAGTGGACAGACGTTTTCAGTGCATTTAGGGAAAGAAAAACAAATATTTTGGGACTTGAAAGGAAACACTTTAGGAAATAGAAAAAAGTATTTGTCAACCAAGCAGATGAAGAAATTAAAATCCTATGCTGTTCAAGGCAGTCGTGTAATGCAAAATGATGGGGCCCACTGCAGAAAGTGACGAGGCCACCCCCCCCCCACACAGTCTCCCATACCTCAGCTATACATTGACCTTGTGCTGAATGTGGTCCTTTTATGGGGTTGGGCCTTAACCCCTTCAGTGCTAATGACAAGGGTAACTCGTCATGGAGTTTCCATTGATTTCAATGGAAAGTCAATGGGAAGAGGTGGGTGTACCTTAGCAGCCAAGTGGTTAAGGAGCGCTGTGGGTCCCTCTGCACCACCGGGGCTTTAGGGGCCTATGTTATGCCCTAGTTCAAGGACCAGATGGTCTCTCTTCAAATATCCTGAAAGCAAATTATAATTCAGGGACCAAAGTATTGCCACCTGTACATAAGGCTGTGATACTATTAAATACAATCCCAGACTCATGGGGAGGTTGTATTTTAGTCCCAATCAATAGAAAAGGAGACAGAAAAACCAGAGGACTATTGAATGATGGGGCATTATCATGAAAAACAAACGCCTAATGCTCTAAGACAAGGATGTATTCTTTCCCCCCAATGAATTTGCAACAAAAATTAAGATGTTCCGCAAGCTCTAAATACTTCCAAAAGGGCTTGAATGTTTTGTGCCTAGACGATTTTATGCTGAAGATATATTATTAAACGTAAATACGTAAGATACAAAGAGCACAAGATACATTTCCAAATTATTGTAAAGTGAATGATTTAAAAATAAAGGTAGCTAAAACTAGAGTGATGGTCTTCGGGTAGAACAGTGCAAAAAAAATATAAAGTGGATGCTTAACTGCTAAAACTGTAAATTGTTAAAAAAATATTCATATCTGGGGTATTTTGGGACTAGTAACTTAACATTTAAGAAACAGAAACCGGAGGAATGAGGGCAAAAGCACAGAAATGGGTATTTGGAACGATTGGCTGAACTCCCAGCAGGAACTGTAAACTGCCCACTAAGTGTCAATTACGATGTCGTTCCGAAAGGCTCCGAACTGCATTTGATTCATCCCAATCCGATTCGAAACCTGCCTTTCCGACAGACTCGGACACTTTTCCCAGCGACCGATTACGCTTGGAAAGTGTTCAGACTGTCCGACTTAGTTCTGAAAGGCACTGAAAGTAAAAGTCGGTCGGAGCCGAATCGCAGCGGTTTACAGACACTTTTCCAGCCGAGCGATTAGGATGTCCAATGCGGACAGCCTTTCCGAATCAATTGTGCCAACATGGGTCGGCTGTCAGAATCTGATTTGGGGGGCCCATAGCAGGCCCCGCCTTCACCTGGGACCCTCCGAATCGGGCCCGTGGCACTACCCATGGGTTCCCCCCTCCCATGCATGCACAGTGTGGCAGGCACCATGGGGTGTCCGCCACAGGGTTCAACGTTTTCCCCAACCACCCCTTTTGTAAATGGGAGTCTGTTCTCGTTCGGAACACAGGGTCCCATCGCAATCGTTCGGTCGGAAACAGGAGGAATGGAAGGTGGAGGGGACTTGAACCTGATGGTATACCCATTCTTTACAATATTCAGCACCCACTTGTCTAGTGTGATTTTTGTTCACTCTTCCAGGTAAAAACAAACACTCCCCCCCCCCCCCCCCAGATCCCTCCCCCCACTGTATCCAGCTCGGTCTTCATTCTAGACATTTCATAATCAGCTTGAGAGCCGAAGTGTATTGTGCCATTGAAGGGGAGATTAAAATGCGATGTTGTGCCTCTGGCTTTAGGCCCGTCCAGCTCAGCCAGGCAGAGCGTCGTGCACAAATCCCGTGAGCATAGCCATGGGTAGCTAGATCGGAGGCATCAGCCACTGCACTGAACACTTGATTGGCTACTAAGCTACCTTCATGCAGAATTTCAAGGAAATCTTGCTTATCTTCTTTTAGAATCTTCTCCGTGAAACGTGAAAGAGTCCCACAAGGACCAGTCATATTGACCCAGCAAGGCCGAGGCGCTGGCTACTTTCATGTAAGAAGCGGAGGTTGTTCACAATCTCTTGCCCACAGAATTCATGGCCTTACTGTCTTTATCTGGGGGTACTGCTGATGATGCTGCCCCTGTTTGATTTTTTCATGCTGCTGACACAATCACAGAGTCCGGTGGAGGATCAGCCCTCAGAAAGAAAGGGTCATTTTCAGGAGCCTTATATTTGTTGGTGATCCGAGATGGTGCAGCCCCCAACAATGCTGAAGTGAGAAATTTTTGCATAGCAGGCTTCAGCAATCCAGGAACTAGAGGGAGCAAAGGTCTAGAGGAAGACTTTTAGTGCAGGGTTTCAAAGATCGCTGATGTTTTGGTGGTAGAGACCGGCATTTCAATGTGGAGTTTCGCAGCCCCATGGCAGAGAACCTCACTGAAGGTCAGAATATCATCAATGGGCGATATTCTACTTGGAGGCGAGGAAGAAAGAGTTGAATAGTCAGCCTTGGAATCCGGCGACCATGAAGAAGATCTATGGCTTCGTCTTCAAGGAGATCGGTGTCGAGAAGGAGAGTGTGATAATTGCCTTTTTACAGATGGGGACCTTCTTGGAGTGGTACCTGAATCAAAGGTGACCTGAATCTTGAAGGAGAACGTGGTAGATGAATCTTGTGGATCTTCCACTCTCTAATGTCTCCTAGCCATCTCGGCGAGATATTAGTTGGCGGGGCTGGAGACGGTAGTGGTGAGGGTTCGGGAGTGACTTGCACTATCTGAAGCCCTGGGGAGGAAGAACTACTCATTGACGTCACCACCTGGGCGTCCCGCGTTGAACGATCCTTCGATGTCGCCCTAGGTCTCTTCGCTGGCGGAGATCAATGATTGGAGTGTGGTCTCGACGTCGACCTCCTCGACATCTACCTAGATCGCGACCTTTTAGACCCAGAAGGCCTTTTCCTAGACATTGATCTCTGCAACGGTGATCTCCTCGACGTTGACCTCCTCGGCGACGACGTCGATGCTATGTGTCTCGGTGTCAAATGACTGGGTCTCTTTGGCGTCGAAGCCCTTGGTGTTCGGCTCGACGTCGATGCCATTGGACCTCTCGCCGTCGATCTCGACGACGGCCCAGTACTTCTCGGCACTGAGCTTCGATGTTGATGTGCCGAGCCCCGGCCTCTTGACGTCATAGGGGAGTCAGACTTGGACCGCCTATGCGTTGATGTTGACTTAATCTTATTTATTTTCTCACCTTGTCTCGACGGCGAAGGATGTCTCGAGGGCGAAGGATGTTTAGATGTCGATGGACGTCTCAACGGCGATTTAGACGCCGATTCAGAGCACAAAGTTATCTTGGATGTCGATCTGTCCCTCGACGGCGTAGGAGACCAATGCCTCCTTCTCTCACCTTTGTCTTTGCGCTCTAACCTTGATTGAGAGGAGGGCTTCCTTGAGTGATGTTCTTCTCACCCACTTACTGTTTCCTTTCCTCTCTCTTGCATGGAGTGCAGCTTAATTTTTTCCCTCTCTCTAAGGGTTCTCTTGGAAAACTTGCTGCAGTGGTAACACTGGTCTGGCTTGTGAGATGAAGGTATTCAAGTAATACAGACCGAATGAGGGTCTGACTTAGCCATCTTTTTTCCACAGGCCGGGCACTTATTAAATAAGACTGGCATTTTGACAGGAAAAAATAGCCAAAAGTCAGAAAAATTAGTTGAATTAGTACGCTAAGTACTAAAAACGTCGAGTGAAACCAAAAAAGTTACACATTTGTACTTTTATTATAGTATACCTTATGGCTGCCTTCTGAAAGGCTTATACCCAACAGAGTTGGTTACGGTGACAAGCCAATGATAACGTTTATAAGCATGATTGATTGTTATAAAATGCTATTTAAAGGCACGAGGCCTGACATATTGATTGTGAAAATCATATGGTTAAGTCAATAGGCATTTAAGTGCATATTGTTATTACTGTGCATTTAAGCCTACAGGGTGGTATTTTGTAACATCGATTCTCAGTTTATTGTAGAAGGCAAGGATTTTAGTGTTGTGTACTAATCTGAGAAACTACAGAATATAGGGTTTAGAAGATTTGCACCGTGAGAATCCTAGCTAGACCCTCTAAAGGGAAATTACAAACTATAATTGAGCATACTTTTCTAATTTAATGACTATGTCAGATTGGTGCCTTCTTGGAAAGCTTATGCTCAAAGCAAGTAGGCCTTTATTGGTTATAGTGACAAACCACAATAAGTATGGACCTGATATACCATTAGAAATTCCTTTTGCTAGTGAGCTCTAAGTCGTCTCGATTATGAGAAGTTATGACAAAAGCAGTAGGACTTATTTATTTATTCTGTAGCACGTTAAAACAAATAAGCCTTAAAGGATGGATTGTTTTTGCATTACTTAAGCTGGAATTCAGGTATTTTGCTACAAGAATTCTTACAGCTGACCCTTGTAGGGAAGTGTTTTAGAGCTGGTAACCCCCTTTTGTACTGTCTTCCTATAATCTCTTCAGGATGCCAGACAGGCTTAGCTGCCGGTCTGGATCATGTAATAAAAATTAAATCATTAAATACATCCATCCATCCATGCATGCATGCATTTGTGCGTGCTTTATTCTGATTGCGTCAGAGGGAGAATGCACAAATGAGATAGTGGATGCATGAATGTATTCACAAGTGCAAAGATGAGTAATAGAAAACATGTTCGATGCCTTACTGAGTGTCTAAACCATTGAATTACACAGAATGCACTTTCATTCATAAGCCAGACCTACTGAAATTGCCAATGCAACTTTTGGAAAACTAATTTCTAATGACAGTCTTTCATTTTAGGAATATTCATTGAAAATAATGAACACTTTCACCCATGAGATCAGTCTGCCACCAGATGGGCATATCCCAAGAACAAACATGCATAACAGACATGGATACTCTCTCCTTACAGCGACCTCCTTGGCATAGGCTCTGACACGGAGCAATGATGAACACCAAAAGAATGAAAAGAAAAGCTGAAGACTCGAAGGCTCAAAGAGAAAGCCTAAGATAATGTAGAATACTAATTTAAATAAACAACAAGAATCCACCGGATTGGGCAGTGTGTTCCCTACTGTGGTGGGGAGCACATAGTGTTTTTTTAAATACCGCTCACACACCAAAAGGACCCTTGGTGTCATGCTTCATCATTGGGGTCTTCGCACCCCTCTACGGGATGCCGCGTGCTGCGACCTAAGACTACGCGGGAGCACTTAACCAAATAAGCTATGTGTGGTGTGTGTGAGGGTTGAGTGAAAGTATGTGGTGGGGTAATATGAGTGAGTGGTTAAAAAGTGCCTGGATCGTGGGGTAGGACAGAACTATTTTAATGAGCCCCCCGGGCTGGTACTATTAAAAGGGTGCAGGTTGAGGTGATTATGTGATATTAAGCACATCGCCTCGTGGGAGCGTCGACATGTTTCGGATCAACTCCTTCAGGACAGGGTGCACCACACCCCACCTTACTCACGTTTTTCTAGATAAAAAGTGTATTTACAAAATAGTGGAGATGTAGTACTAATATGTGCCTATAAATTCAAAGATATGTTTTGCCAATATGCAAAAAGACCTGCAAAAAGATAGGAAGAAAGGACAAAAATGTTGTACTCCACTTCTCAAATTACACAGTACAGTGACCTGTAAAAAATATAGTGTAGGGTCATTAGACATAATGATGTCATACTACTCGTGCAGGTGACCCTGTAAAAAGGGGGGGAAAACAAATACATTACAGACACACACAACATAAAACACACTCTAGAGTATTGTATTCTTTGTGCCCCTAGGACGTAATTTCAAGAGTGAAAAGTCAGCAAAGAATGGTTAAGAGAAAAGGGCATACCTTGTGTTCTTGGTTCAATGCCTCATGAGCCTCCAAACGTTGGGGTATGCTTAGGCCAAATGGCTCCAGTAATGAATACATATTATGGCGATTACAGGTACTTACAGGTTTTCTGATTGCCAAAAGTCCCAATACCATGAACCATCTACTCACGAATAGCAGCATAGGTAATGTCCTTGCTCCCCCGAACGCGGCTCCGCTGTGTGTGCAGTGGTGCGTCAGGGGGCGGTATTTATAGTGATGGTGGGCCTCGTATGCCGAGTTAATTGGTGAATTAATTGACGGAAAGGCCATGTATGGGTATTCCGCCCGCCCGCGATCCCGCGGTATGTCTCATGTCTTGTTAGGTTGTTCCGGAGTATCGCGCGCACGCGCAAAGTCAATTGTCGGCGCATGTGAGCGGTAGAGACACTCGTCTCTCGTGATTGCCCGGTAGCGCTGAAAGGGCGCTTATGGTCCCCTATTAAGACTGTCAGAATTGGGAAAAAAAATCTATGAAGGCTTTAACAGTTATTAAGGATATGTTGATTTAATAAGCCCTTACGTTTTTAAGTCTAGTAATTGATCAAAGATGTTCTTAGGGAACTGATGAGTCAATTCTTAGCGCATGTGCGCGAGAGAGACACTTGTCTCTCATGGTTGCCAGAATACACTGGAAAGGGCGCGGTTGACCACGTTGTGGGCCGTGGTGGCTTTAACGTTTCTAGATATATGTTGCTTTTGATGAGTCCTGAAATTGTGGGATATTTTCAGTCTACTGATATATTAAAAAAAAACGTTTTAGGGAACATACAGGAGTGGTGCACGACCCTCTATCAGAGGTTAGGTTATCTGAGGGTGGACAATCACGAGGTAACTTGACCCCATGGGATTTCATCATTAAGCCCATCTATATGTGTTCTCTAACGAAAAAAACACCTTTGTTCCTTTTGGAACAGGCCTATCTCTGTGGGTAGTTGTTCAATCACTGTCCATTTTATGTCATTTACACAATGTTGGGCTTCCACCTGATATTACTCTTGTGCTCAGTTAGACGAGTTTTGATTGCTCTCATTGTCATGCCCACGTATTCCAATGTACAAGGGCATGTAATCATGTAAATTACATTCTTGCTGTTGCAGGTTGTGAAACTTCTTTGTTCCCATGTACTGCTGTTCCTGAAGGTTAGTTGCTTGCTTTTCCTGGTGAGATGGCAACTGCTGCAGTTCCCGCAAGGGAAGTGACCCTGTATGCCGTGCATAGAGGGTGTGTGCGGTTGGGCGAGTATGGACTAACATGTCCTTTAGATTTCTTCAGCGTTTATGTGCGAACATGGGTTTTTCAAAAGACAGTTCGCCGCCAGTCAAGATTCGCCAATTTCGGTTGATCTTTGTGACCTCATTCGAGTGTGTGTTATATGTAGTGACACACACTTGTGTTTTTTGGTCAATGTCAGTTGTGACCCGGTTTTCCAAGAGAGCATCGCGGTTGTTCCTTGCCCGTTTCATTGCGGCATCAATAATGCGGTCTGGATATTGCATATGTTGTAATTTTGTTTTTAGATCCTTGGCTTGTGTTTTAAACTGGGCAATATCAGTGCAATTTCGTCTGAGGCGAAGGAATTGTCCGTAGGGTAAATTCGTTCGTAGGTGACGCGGATGGAAGCTGTCGAACCTCAATAAGCAGTTCCTAGCCGTTGGCTTAAAGTGGGTAGTTGTTTTCAGAGTGCCAGCTTCAGGGTAGATGTTCAGATCTAAAAATACGAGAGACTCATTGGAGACAGAGCTGGTGAATTTCAGGAAGGCATTTTGAGTGTTTAGCCAGGTTATAAAAGCTGTTACCGACTGCACATCCCCTTCCCAGATTACCAAGACATCGTCTATATACCTCTTCCAGATGATGATCTTGTCTCTGAAGGGGTGTGATGGGTTGAGGATCTTGCTGGTTTCCAAATGGTGGACGTACAAGCCTGCTATACTAGGGGCAAAAGTACTGCCCATACTAGTCCCATGGCTTTGGAGGTATAGGGTAGTGTTGCATCTAAAGAAGTTTTTCGTTAGTGCCAATGAAATGCACTCCAGGACTACACCTCTGGGTGTCTGGTACTTCCAGGGGTTGCTGAAGAGTACTTCTTCAATAATGCATTGTGTCTCGTCATGGGGCAGGCTGGTATACAGGCTCTCGACGTCTAAGCTGAGTAGTAGTTGTGTCTTAGGGTCGAAAGGCATGTCTTTCAGCAATTGAAGGACCGCTTTTGTATCCTTTAGATACGTGTCGGTGGCCTGTACAAGGGGGCGGAGGAAAGCATCGGCAAATTTTGAAAGAGGCTCGAGGATGGAGGCAATTCCCGAGACTATAGGTCTCCCTGGGGGATTGTCTTGATTTTTGTGTATCTTAGGGATACTATAGAAGTATGGGATCCTGGGTGTTTTTTGGATTAGAAACTCCCCTTCTTTTTTTGTAAGCCAGTCATGTGCTAGTGCCTCCTCCACCATGCCTCCGATCCTGATCCTTAGTGACTCTGTTGGGTCATCAGGTAGGATCGTGTAGTTACGTCTATCAGAGAGGAGTCTTAGGCATTCTTGATCATATGCTGTTGAGGTTTGCAGAACAATTGCTCCCCCTTTGTCTTCTGGTTTTATTGTGATCTCTTGGTTAGAAGCTAGCTGTCTGATAGCTTGTTGTTCCATACTGCTGGTATTGTGGAAATTATTGGTTTGTGAGCGGTTCAAGGTGTTTAGTCCCCTCATTACTGCTTTCTCAAAAGTAAGAATTTCAATGGGTAAAATGGAATCTGGTGGAGTGAAAGAGGATTTAGGTTTTAGGCCAGAAAGCCTGTAGTTTTATCTTTCGGACAAATTCCTTCATTTACACATTGAGTTTGAATATGTCTGGTTTATTAGTGGGGACGAAACCAAGGCCTTTGTTAAGTACAGTGTGTTGGGCATTCGTGAGAGGCCATGGTGTGAGATTCACTACTAAGTCGGTCTCTTGTTGGTCGAGTTTGATGCTTGGTTGGGGAGGTTCCCTGTCATGCTTCGTGTGTTCATCCTCGAGTCCTCTTGTTCCATGTCTTGCCACACCACAGTGTTGCATTTTCTGTTCCTCCCTCTCCGTGGTCCAGGGCGTGTCCCTAAAAAAGGCTGGGGGTTATAGTACGACCCTTCATAGTCAGAATTCCATTGTGGAAAAATCGGTCCTTGGGCTGGTGGACCATATGCAAAGTGAGTGAACTGAGGGGGGGCCCATGTATTGTTGGTATTGAGGTGGTGCAGGTTGGTAACCTCTCCACCCTCTTTGTTTTGGGTATTGATGTCTGTTTTGCCTGTAACCTCCCCTGTTATGGTTATACCTCTGTTGTCCACTGGAGTTTGAGCTTGATGATCCACAATCAGATCCTTCACTCTCACTACCACTAAAGTTATTTCTGGAGACGTAGCCACTTTTGGTGTAAGGGTATGCGTCTTCTGGATTGAAGCGTTCTTTATCTTTCTTCGGTTTGTTAAATTTGCTCGTTTTGAGGGTGAGCTCGAAATCTGTCATTTCTTGATTGAGCTCCTCTAGCCTCTTTTTTTAGAACAATGGGTGATGTATATGCTTTAACCCCTTCGATGCTGATGACGGAGCGGTTCCGTCATCAGCATCGGTTGGGCTGTGCTGATGACGTCATCAGTACAGCCCTCGGGGGGGGGGGGGGGGGGGGGCATTACTCGGTGCCTTGAGGCATCAGGGGGGAGGAAACACTGTTTCCTCTCCCCTGATGTCCCAATGCAGGGCATTACTGGTTCAGGATCGCGCACAGCGTCGCGATCCTGCACCAGTAATGCCCCACTAGACACCAGGGATGTTTTTTTGTTAAAAAGGAAGCGACCCCTTGGGCAAGGGTCGCTTCCTAGGGCCATAATATTGAAGGTCAGACTTTTCTGCCCCCCCAGGGGGGGCAGAAAAGCCCACTAGACACCAGGGATTATTTTTTTTGATAAACGGAAGCGACCCCTTGGGAAAGGGTCGCTTCCTGGGGCATTTATTATTTGTTTAGACTTTTCTGCCCCCCCTGGGGGCAGATCCACCGTTTTATTCGGGAATATGGACCCAGGGGGGGCAAGAAAGCCCACTAGACACCAGGGATTGTGTTTTTATTAGTAAAGGAAGCGACCCCTTGGGCAAGGGTCGCTTCCAGGGCCATAAAAATGTAGTGTAGACTTTTCTGCCCCCCCTGGGGGCAGATCGCCCATGTTAGCGCGTGATCTGGACCCAGGGGAGGCAGAAAAGTCCACTAGACACCAGGGATTTGTTTATAATTGTAAAGGAAGCGACCCCTTGGGGAAGGGTCGCTTCCTAGTGGCCCATAATTTTTTTTTTAGACTGGTCAGCCGTTTTTTGGGCCACATCTGGACCCAGGGGGGGTAGAAAAGCCCACTAGACACCAGGGATTTTAGTATATTTATAAAGGAAGCGACCCCTTGGGCAAGGGTCGCTTCCAGGGGGCATTATAAATATTGTAGACTATTCTGCCCCCCCCCCCCCCCCCGGGGGGCGGAGTGGCTGTTTTTTTTTTTTTTACAGTTTCTGGTCCCAGGGGGGGGGGGGGGGGATAGAAAAGCCCACTATACTCCAGGTTTTTGTTTTTTATAGGGAGCGACCCCTTGGCCAAGGGTTGCCTCCTTGGGCCCATTTGTTTTCAGTATGTTCTGCCGTGTCTTTATTTGGCCTCTCTGCCCTCTGTAGGGTTGCTTCCAGGGGGCCCACGTTTATAATGATTTATAATCTTCCCCCCTTGGGGACAGACACCCCATTTGTGACATACCCTGTGACATAGCCTGTTGTAATGTGTGTTGTTTTTTTTTCTCTTTAGATTGTTGCAGTGTGCGGTTCCGTTACTGGTGGTTCTGTTCTGCTGTTTCTGTAGTTGCATGTGTTTGGTAAGAGACCTTTTTTTTGTTCAATTGTAATGTAATTGTTTATTTTGCAAAGTGTGTAGTAATACGAGTATGTTTGGTTTCTGTTTGTTGTGATTGTAAAACATGTTTTGCATTTGTTTTTGATGTGTCCTTCTGTAGATGTAAGTTTTTTTTTCTTCTTTCTAGTGGGATATCGTTGCCTATTTGCTGTGTCTTTGCAGAGTAGGTGCTGGTGAGTGTAGTTGTGTCTTGTAAGTGAATTGTATATTTTTTCTAAATATAGTTTTTTGTGAAAAACTCTTACATTTTTTATCTTACTTTGCGCAGTGTTGGGGTTGTTGAGTTGTTTGTGCAGACTCCTTTATTTGTAAGGATAATGGCTAGCCGCCGGATTACTGCTCAGCAAGTTGTTGGAATGCTTTTTGATTCTTCCTCTGACCATGGTCCAGAGTCTGACTCTGATTCTGAGCCAGAGGTGGGAGGTGAAGATTCAGGTAGTGAGTTTTCTCTACACATGGCTTCATCTGATGATGAAGACACTTTGAGTGCTGATGAATCTACTTTTGGTGTGGATGATGTGCTTGTGGTTGGGAAGGACATTGCTGTGCCTGTGGTTGCAGAGGACATTGCTGTGCCAATAGTGCGGCAAGAGACATCTGGGCTGCAGCCTGGGGCTGCTAGACTTCCAGTTGGTGTAGTGAGACAAGAGGCAGCTGGGCGGCAGCCTGCGGCTGCAAGACTGGACGATGAAAGTTCTGACCTCTGGGTTGCACCAGGCATGGTGCAGCCAGCATTGCCTGAATTTACTGGTGTTCCAGGGTGAACACTGAAAACTTTTTGACTATTGATTATTTCAAGTTGTTTATGGATGATGTGTTTTTGGCAGAGATTGTAGAGCAGACTAATTTGTATGCTGAACATTTTTTGAGTGTGAACAGTGCCAGCCTTAAGCCCCACGCTAGAGCTACCCGGTGGACTCCCACAAATTTGGAGGAGATGAAAAAGTTTTTGGGTTTAACTTTTTTGATGGGCTTGCTTAGGAAACCATCAATGGCTTCATATTGGTCTACTAGTCCCTTGATGGCAACAGCTATATTTCCGGCAGTCATGAGTCGTGATAGGTATTTGCTTCTGCTGCCGATGATGCATTTTGTTGACAATAGTCTTGCTTTGCCACGAGATCACCCTGATTGTGACCGTCTTTTCAAGATTCGGCCTGTCATTGATCATTTGGTTGATCGATTTTCTGAGATCTTTTATCCTGAGAAAGAAATTGCAGTGGATGAGTCTTTGCTGTTGTTCAAATACCGCTTGGTATTTCGGCAATACATTCCTAGTAAGAGGGCACGCTATGGAATCAAACTGTATATGCTGTGTGACAGTGAGACTGGATATGTCTTTAATTTCAGGGTGTACACTGGTAAGGAATCCAGGATTAACCCCCCTGGTTGTCCGTCGACTTTTGGAGTGACTGAGAAAATTGTGTGGGAACTTGTTCGTGGATTGTTTAACAAAGGCCATCATTTGTATGTCGATAACTTCTACACTGGTGTGCGGTTGTTCAGGGAATTGGCCAAAGTGGACACTGTTGCTTGTGGCACAATCCGCTCAAACCGTAAAGGTTTCCCAAAAGAACTTGTCTGTCGAAAGCTTGCTCGGGGACAGTGCAGTGCATTGCGTTGTGAGTAGCTTCTAGCTGTGAAGTTTTCAGACAGGAGAGATATCTACATGTTGACTACAATACATGATGAAAGCACTGAACCGGTGACTGTTTGGGGTCAGGTTGCAGAAGTGCGCAAACCTGTGTGCATACTGCACTACAATAAGTACATGGGTGGTGTTGACAGAGTAGATCAGAGGTTGGAACCGTATGCTGCTCTTCGTAAGGCTTACATTTGGTACAAGAAGTTGGCTATCCATCTTTTCCACTTGGCAACCTTTAATGCTTTTGTTGTGTTCCAGAAATCTTGTCCCCAGTCAAAGATGACTTTTGTAAAGTTTCAGGAGTCTGTAATAGGCAGCCTTGTTTTAGTGGAACAGGCAAGTGTTCCTAGAGCTGGAGTGGTGGAGGATGTTGCCAGATTGAAAGATCGCCACTTTCCTGATACAATTCCTCCTACAGCCTCAAAAGACTTTCCCAGTCGGAGATGTAGAGTCTGTTGGCGAAGAGGTTTGCGGAAGGAGGTTCGCATGTACTGCCCCGACTGCCCTTCAAACCCCGGGCTGTGTGTACCTGCTTGTTTTAGATTGTACCACACGCAAAAGAATTTTTGGGAGTATCAATGAGTGGTAAAGTGAACTGGTTGGTCTTTATTCTGTAAAACTTATTGTTCAGTTTCAAAGTTTGTATTTGTGTAGTCTTTTTAGATTTAATTGTCGAGTTAGTAGATTTGTATCAATTTGCAATTTGTTTTTGTTTCTATTTTATTTTTTTTTTTAAAACTAAAGTATGATGTTGGTTTGCGTGTAGTGCCCCTTGTCTGACTGTGTGCATGGTTTGGCGCTTGGCTGCCGGTGTCTGTGGACTGGTGCTTGTCTGGCTGTGTCTGCGGACTGGTGCTTGACTGGCGGTGTGCGTGGTCTGGTGTTTGGTTGGCGGTGTGCGTGCTCTTGCGCTTGCCTGGTGTTGTGTTTGGATTTGTCTTTGGCTGGTGGTGTTCGTGGAGTGGTGCTTGGCTGGCGGTGTGTGTGGAGTTGCGCTTGGCTGGTGGTGTGTGTTGAGTGGCGCTTGGCTGGTCGTGTGTGTGGAGTGGCGCTTGGCTGGTGGTGTGCGTGGAGTGGTACTTGGCTGTCTGTGCATGCAGTGGTGCTTGGCTGGTGTGTTTGTGGAGTGGTGCTTGGCTGGTGTTGTGTTTGTGGAGTGGCGCTTGGCTGGTGGTGTGTGTGGAGGGGCGCTTGGCTGTTGGTGTGTGTGGAGTGGTGCTTTGCTGGATGGTGTGTGTGGAGGGGCGATTGGCTGGTGGTGTGCGTGGAGTGGTACTTGGCCGTCTGTGCACGGAGTGGTGCTTGGCTGGCGGTGTGTGTGGAGTGGTGCTTTGCTGGATGGTGTGTGTGGAGGGGCGATTGGCTGGTGGTGTGCGTGGAGTGGTACTTGGCTGTCTGTGCACGGAGTAGTGTTTGGCTTGCGGTGTGTGTGGAGTGGCGCTTGGCTTGCGGTGTGCGTGGAGTGATGCTTGGCTGGTGGTGTGTGTGGAGTGGTACTTGGCTGTCGGTGTGCGCTGAGTGGTGTTTGGCTGGCGGTGTGCATGGGCTGGTGCTTGGATGGTGGTGTGCGTGGAGTGCCGCTTGGCTGGCGGTGTGTGTGGAGTGGCGCTTGGCTGTATGGTGTGCGTGGAGTGGTACTTGGCTGTCTGTGCACGGAGTGGTGCTTGGCTGGTGTTGTGTTTGTGGAGTGGCGTTTGGCTGGTGGTGTGCGTGGAGTAATGCTTGGCTGGTGGTGTGTGTGGAGTGGTACTTGGCTGTCGGTGTGCGCTGAATGGTGTTTGGCTAGCGGTGTGCATGGTCTGGTGCTTGGATGGTGGTGTGGGTGGACTGGCGCTCGGCATGCGGTGTGAGAGTAGTTACTTTCTGTTGGTCACTACACACACTGCTAGTTGAGTGACACTCCACACAGTCCATCATTTTGTGTGGGCCCTTGAATGGCGCTGGTGTGAGTGTTGAAATGTGATGGGTCCGCGGCTGGCGGTGTGAATGTTTTGTATGTGTCACGCGTACGAAAGGTGTATGAATGGCCTGTAAAGAGGTTGGTGCCTTGACGTGGCTTTACAGCTCACGAGCTGTGAGTCAGTGGTTCAGTTTATCATACTTTCAATTATACGCAGTGTATTTCATTTTTGTGAAATTACTTGCGTATACAATTGTATGTACTGAATCATCACTCACCCTCGTGCCAAATCCAACCAGTATGTGTGTGTGCTTGCGGATTAGATGGGTGTGCAGTAATAATTGTTTTTTTTCTCTTTCTGCAGTAGGGTGTACCTTGTTTCTTATTGTGATTGTTGTTATGTGTTGCTTTTCCATTCGGATGGTGTCAATGGTCTGGATTGTATCAGGTATGAAAGGTGCGTGAATGGCCTGTAAAACGGTTGGTGCCTGTTAGAACCGGGAGTCTCTGGTTGGCAAAGGTAAGTACCTTGGCCCAAGTAGGGACCCCTAGTTCCGGTCAGGGCGACGGAATAACCCTCTGAGATAACCCCTGCTCACCCTCTAGGTAGCATGGCGCGAGCAGTCTAGGCTAAACTCGGAGACAATGTGGATAACATTTGCACTTAACACAACAGCAATTCCCAATCCACCACAAACTGAGACCACACAGGTAAGTATATATAAAATATAACTTTATCTAGTTTCAGCATGTAAATGAAGCAGTTGCATGATAATCACTTCTTTAGAACAGATAGCATTTCTAGTTTAAAGGTTGCACGTTAAACACTTCATTTAGAACAAGGTTGCACTTAATTCTTAGTAGGTCTTGTAAATAGGCAGTTCTTAGCATAAAAATAAGAATAGTCTCTAGTCTCTTAAATCAGCACTCAAAAATATGGCCACTGATTTATATGCAAATCACTCTCAAAACGAACCGTCAACACCAGGCCCACGTGTACTGATATTTATGGGCTTCAGGCGCTGTCAGACACTCCCTCGCGAGGCCCAGGGACTCTTTCTCGTCCCCGGGGCAGCCTCGCGTCTTCCTTGATCACAGGCGCACCACTGCGCACCAGCCGTGCAGACTGCACGCGTCCCCGCCCCGGCCGGTCCCCTTTCCTCTCCCGCCCGCTCTCGACAATCCAACGAGCGGCGGGGGAGGCGGTGAAGCTCACCTGATGGAGGGACGGCGGGCCAGGGGTGCGGGACGCTTCCAGGTCCCTCGCCGGGGTCGGACCTCTTCCCCGGTCCCGGCGGTGATTTTGGGGAATCCTGAGGCACCTCCTGCAGCTTCAGCGGAGGCAGCCAATCCGGTCGCGGCCCTCAGTCGAGCCCCTCTGAGCGCGAGGCCGCCAACGAATGGCAGCGCGGCCTCGCCGATGACGCTCCGCGGGCTCAGCCAATCACGGCACACCACACCTGATGACGCTGCGCCGCGCGGGCCAATCCCGTCGCGGCGTTAGTGAGGGGGCTCGGCTCCCTCAGCCAATGGGGTCGCGGCGGCTTCGTTCTTCGCCGCGGCCGCTCCTGGTCACGAACAGCAACTTCCAGGGGTGATCCTGGCCCCGGGCTGCGACGGTGATTTGGCGGCAAAGGGTTTTAAAGGGCGCTGGTCAGAACTAGACCCCCCTCTCGACCTTGCCACCACCTGGGAGCAGATTTCACGAGGGGAGGCTCCACAAGCCTCCAACCCTCACGATTAATGTGCCGATGAGCACACCGATCTCCTCCTCACGCTCCGCAGTCCAGCACCACGCGTCCCGGGTCCCAACAGCACGTTTTTGCAGCTGTTTCCTGGGATAGCTTTAGGAACCTTTAGCCCTGGGTTCCCAGCAGGAGGCCAGCTCTTCTCAGGCCCTTGGAGATTCAGTTGTAGACACAGCACACAGCAGAGTCTTGGCAGTTTCAAGTAGGCAGGGTCACAGCACACAGCAAAGCCCCTTTTCTTCTCCTCAGCTTCCAGGTAGACAGTAGAACAGGTCAGCCCTTAGAGCACACAGCAAGGCAGTCTTCCTTTAGTTCCCTAGCTGTCCTCCTTCCAGCAAAGGTTCCTTCTTGGTTGCAGAATTTCAGAATCTAATTCTCTGCAGACAGGGGTCCTTTCCTTATACCCCCCAATGTCTTTGAAGTTCTTTGTGCATGGAGGCCCTGGGTCCAGTCTAAACCAGTTCTGGGGGTTGCGGAGCACTGAGGTGTCTCTGGCTTTCTTCTTCCTGTCAGCTTCAGGGCCAGTGGGGTCAGTTGACCACCAGGAGAGAGCTAATGTGGGGGAGGTAGGCAGGCACAGCCCAGCACTTATCTGGCATTCCTTCCTCCCTCCTCCCAAGCAGGCAGATGTGCCCTTTCATCCCCGGGATGGCTCCGACCCTCTCCTCTGGGGCTCTGCAGCCCCTTCCTGTCACATCCAGACCAGGCAGACATTCCACAAACCCAGGCACACAGAAAGGTTTAGACAAGAGAACAGCCACTTTCTAAAAGGGCTATTCTCCAACCCAGGATTTAAAAACACCCTTCACTAAAAGATGTGTCATTAAATTCGGAGTCCAGGGATATCTTTCACTTATGTCCCATCTTGTTCCTATGGGGAGATAGGCTGGTATCACATGGGCCCAGCCCCCCTCCATGTTACTCTATGGAGCAAGATAGCCTTACAGCAGTGAGCACACAAAATGGCTGTAGCCCACTACCAGAGCATAGTACCTGCACTAGCACATGCTCTACCTTATCCCTACACTGCACTCTGCCCAGGGGGGTACCTTGAGCCTTCCATAGGGGTGACTGATGTGCACAGACAGGGAAGGATTAGGCCTAGCCCGTGGGGAACCTGGCCAGGCTGACATGGCAGTCACTGACTGCACACAGGCCCTGCGCTGGCAGGCCTGAGTCGCCTTTTTAAAGCTACTCATGTGGGTGGCGCAATCTGCGCTGCAGGCCCACTAGTAGCATTTGTCATCACCAGCCCTGGCACACACAGTGCCTTCTACTAGGGACTTCGTGGTGATACAAATATGCCAATTAGGTATACTCAATCAATATCACAATTTACAGAAGGAGCACTTACACTCTGACACTGATCAGCAGTGGCAGAGTGTCCAAAACATCTAAATCAGCAAAAACGAAATCCAGCACAGCATCAAAACACATGAGTCAGAGGCAAAAAGATGGGGGAAGAACCACGCCAAAAGGTGTCAGGTCTAACAGTGCCTTGTCGTGGCTTTACAGCTCACGAGTTGCAAGTCACTGGTTCAGTTTCTTATGCATTTATTTATTGACAGAGCATTTCATTTTTTTGAAATATCTTGTTAATAAAATGTTATGTACTGAACCATCACTCGCCCTCGTGCCAAATCCAACCTGTATGTGTGTGTCTTTGAGGAATAGATAGCCGTGCTTGAATGTTTGACTTTTGAGTAACTGTTAAGGTGTGGTATCATTTTACTCGGGAGAACAAGGGGAACGCTGGGTGGTAGGACATTTTAGCCGGCACGGCGATCCCACGCCAAAAAGTTTGGAAAAGTGCTATTTTTACCTAATTTTAAGGTTTGCAAGGAGTTCTGGGTAGGAAAACATTGGGGGACCCACGCATGCCATACCTCCCTGGACTCTCCCGGGTGTCTAGTTTTCAGAACTGTTTGGGTTTGCTACTTTCCAAAGAATACCACCCAGCCCCGGGCCAAAAACTCAGGTGCGGCCCCCCCCCCCCCCCAAAAATCAAAGTTATATTGCTTCAGGGTATTTTAAATTCACCACCGTACGATTTGGACCTTTTCCTGTTGCAGCCACTATGGCTACCCACGCAAGTGAGTTACCGTTTTTATCGGGAGACCTGGGGGAACGCTGGGTGGGAGGTAATTTGTGTGAGCCCAGACCAGAGATGCCACGCTTTCCCACACTAAAACGTGTGAAAAAATTGATTTTTTTTCTGCTAAAATTGAGGTTTGCAAGGGATTCTGGGTAAAAGAACGTTGGAGGATCCACGCAAGCCATACCTCCTTGGAAGCCCCCGGGTGTCTACTTTTCAGAAATGTGTGGGTTTGGTAGGTTTCCATAGATGGCTGTCTCGCACGGGGCCAGAAACCCAGGTAACCCCTCTTGCAAAAGCTGGTGAATTTGACAATGGTGACAATGTCAAGTCTGGGAACGCTGGGTGGGTTTGTTGATCCACGCAGATTCCAGAACTTTCCACTACAGAAATGTGAGGAAAATGTGTTTTTTTGTCAAATTTTTAGGTTTGCAAGGGACTCTGGGTAACAAAACCTGGGGGTAGGCAGACGGGTCACCCCATCCTGAATTCCCCTGGGTGTCTAGTTTTCAAAAATGTATAGGTGTGCTAGGTTTCCCTAGGTGCTGGCAGAGCTACGGCGCAAAAACAAAAGGTAGTCTTTTTGTCCAAAACCTGCTAGATTTCACTGGGAAATTGAGGTGCGACTGTAGGAGAGTAGGGTCTGCAATCCTATGATCACCCAGATTTTTGCTTTTTGCTTCACTGGTTTACGACTTTCCCTGGCTGTGGGCCTGCTAATCAGACCCACAGCCTAGCTGTTCTCTCTATTCCAAATTGTACCCAGGTACTGAATTGGCACTGGGCCCTCTCCAAGTCCCTGTACCCAGGGCAGAGGTGCACCCAGAAGTCTCCCAGGGGCTGCAGCATTTGTTATGCCACCCCTGGGCTGACTAACTAAAACAGACACAACTGGCTGCTTGACAGCTGGGGGCAAGGAGGTGTAATCACCCCTGCTCTAGATATAGTATACCTATATCTAAACTGAAAATGGGCACTCAGATCTCCTATCAGTCACTCCTATGGCAGGCCTTAACAATCCTGAAGGCAGAGTGCTTGGAATCGTGTGAGATGGTGCTCTGGCATGAGCTGAGCCTGTCTGCGGCTTTCGGGATCAATCCCTTAGCCGTTTCCATGATAGCGCCAGACAATATACTTTTAAGTGCCTTATAATCCTCGCGGTTATGGTAACTTTGGTCTGACATTATCTAAACATGTCGTGTAAGGTGTCTTACGCTTTGGAATACTACCCCCTCGCCAGTTCTGGCGACGGGGGTAGCATTCCACCCCTCTAGAGGGAGAAGACATGTTGGTAACCTGTAACCCCGGTTAAAGTTGAACATAGCCTCAGCTCCACAAGATGGATGCTGCCACCGAGACACAAGTCTGCCCTCCTGCTGCTGGGAGTCCTTCCAGCGCGGGAGGCTTGGACAAAGGGTTTCCTGTCAGGGGCGGTGCTAGCACCATCCCAGACAGGGTTATGTGTATCCCAGGTAGGCAGGGCTATAGAGGAAGGTGACTGCAAGTGGCACCCCGGTGCTCACTGTGCATATGCCAGCTCAAACCAGTTCTTGGGGCACACCAGCCCCTGAGCTGGGGAGAGACCGGACAAAGGAGAGGGGTGTAACCACCCCCCTCCTAGTCCCACCCATAGGGCAGGACTTAGTCGCGTGCCAGCCTCTTTTCTCAGGATAAAGGTAGGAGCAGGCCCCCTTCCAAACCAGATCTTTGAATCCTGAAACTACTTTCTACAAAAGGAACTCAAGACTTCTTCTCAAGATTTCTCCCTTGTGACTAAGGAGTAGTCACCCTGCAGCAGCAGGCACCAACTAAGTATCTTGCGGTTTGCTAAAACGTCCTTCCTCCGGAACCAGACTGACCAGCACGACGAGACCCGGACTCCCTGCCCTCTCTGACCTCAACCTGCCTCTACAGCACAGCTGAGAACCGTGGGTGCGACGAGACCAGAGGACCCGGCGACCATCAGAACCAGCACGACACTGAACCAGCACGACCACCGAGGGACCCTCGAGTGGGTGCACTGGGGTAAGAGAAGCCCCAACCCCAAGCAGCACGCGCACCAAAGTCCAGCCCCCCAGCATCCACCAGATCTGCGTGGGGCCCTTTTGCTTCTGTGTTGCTTGCCACGTTGTCCGGTCACTTGCCCGTTGGCTAGTGACCCTCCAGACGACGTCCTACGTTTGTTTCACCGCTGGTCTAGCTCCTCTGGACTGGCCCTTGTCTCCTCTTGAAGGGGGACTTCCTCGGACCCTCCTGGTCCACCCCAGACGCCATTTTGTGTTGCCACGTGGGCTTGCCTTAGCCAAGGCTTGTTGCCTCCTTCAACGGATCCAGCATCGCCAGCAGCAGACATCTGATGTGGGACAGCTCGCAGACCTCCAGCCTGGTCGACATCAGCGCCCTGGTCCGTGCAGCAGCAGAATCCAGTGTCACCTCTTCGCCTGGCTGAGTGACCTCGTCCGGTGCCATCCTGGTGCCCTCCTAATCACTGGCTAGTGATTCAGAACTTGGTCCCCTCTGCTTACAGGTACTCTTCTTCAACTGATCCAGCCCTTGGATCAGCCCGGAACATCTTCACTGGTCGCCTGCCAGCAACTCTTACTTCAGGCTCCTGGTTCGTCAACGAGGTTTCCCGACGACACTTGAACCCTATGCAGCCGCAGCCCCTCGGCTAGGTAAACCGAGTACCACGGTGCTCCAGCGTAGATCCACTCTCTAAGTGTCTAGATCCACTTTCGTTTTTGACCTACCTAGTCGGGTTCGCCCGAGAACACTAACTTTTGCATTTACTAGTATCCATAGACTTTGTCCCGCATTACGCGTGAGAGTTTCCACTCTGCACACGACGTCCCTAGGCCTCCTGCTTCTAATCCAAGGGTTCAGCATTGTAGGCCCAGCGTTTCTAAAGTCTCTTAGAGTAGTACTTACCTGCTAGCAATTTCGCATTCCACTTTTGTAGTATATGGTTTTTCGTGCCCCGCGGGCATTTGTGTAAATTGTGCGACTTTCAGTATTTCTTTAAGAGTTTTGTATTGTGCTTAGCTCCCTGACTCATAAAGAGTTCAGGGTAGTACTGTTATAAATAAATATACTTTTATTTTCATAACAACGTGTGTGGTGTCCTTTCACTTGGTGTTCAAGGGGTAAATGTGATGGTAAAACAGCTGGCTTAACACGCCCTCTAGAGTTTAGCCTAAAGACTGCTCTAGTCCATGCTACTAGGATAGCTGGTCTATCAGGTTGACTTACAACCAATCATCAATAAGGGTCGTTTGGACTGATACATAGTGATCACTAGAATAAAGAGCACTGCATATCAGGCCAACTTCTCACAGCGACCATGTTGCGTTTTGCGCTGTTTCATGTCGCAGCCACTATGCCTACCCACGCAAGTGAGGTACCATTTTTTTCGGGAGACCTGGGGGAACGCTAGGTGGGTGGAAATTTTTGATCCACGCAGATTCTAGAACTTTCCACCACATAAATGTGAGGAAAGTGTGTTTTTTCAAATTTTTAGGTTTGCAAGGGATTCTGGGTAACAAAACCTGGGGGTAGGCAGACGAGTCACCCCATCCTGAATTCCCCTGGGTGTCTAGTTTTCAAAAATGTATAGGTTTGCTAGGTTTCCCCAGGTGCTGGCAGAGCTACGGCGCAAAAACAAAAGGTAGTCTTTTTGTCCAAAACGTGCTAGATTTCACTAGGAAATTGAGGTGCGACCATGCTGCGTTTTGCGCTGTTTCATGCCGCAGCCACTATGCCTACCCACGCAAGTGAGGTACCATTTTTTTCGGGAGACCTGGGGGCATGCTGGGTGGGTATTTGTTGATCCACGCAGATTCCAGAACTTTCCACCACAGAAATGTGAGGGAAATGCGTTTTTTTTGTCAATTTCTTAGCTTTGCAAGGGATTCTGGGTAACAGAACCTGGTGGTAGGCAGTCGAGTCACCCCATCCTGAATTCCCCTGCGTGTCTACTTTTCAGAAATGTATAGGTTTGCTAGGTTTCCCTAGGTGCCGGCAGAGCTAGGGTGCAAAAACTACAGGTATGCACTTTGCCAAAAAAGGGTCAATTTGTAACTGCAAAATTTAGGTGTGACCACGTTGCATTTTGCGCCGTTTCCTGTCGCAGGCCCAAGGCCGACCCACACAGGTGAGGTACCGTTTTTATCGGGACACTTGGGGTAATTCAGATTTGTAAATCAACTGTTATTACCAATTGAGCTTTCATGCATTTCTCCCTTTCAATGAAAGACATTGTGTAAAAAAAATTTTTTGAAAAATGACCAATAATTCTCATGCTAGTATGAGTATTCCCAATTTTGAAAATGTGCAATTATATACTGTTTCTGAACTCTATAATTTGTACCCAATTCAGAAATACATAGGTGTCTTTCATACAGATTATTCCATGTATACATTTTCCAACACAAAGTGCTCTATACCCAGTAAATGAAAAAATACCATTGCAAGTTGCTGCTCAGTTTTTGGATCTGGGTTCGTCGGGTTCTTGGTGAAACTACAAGTCCTATATATCCCCACAACCAGGAAGTCTAACGGATGTAACGGTATATTGCTTTCCAAGAGCTGTCAAAATTAGAAAAAGTTATAGGTGAAAACGTTGAGACAAAAGGCTGTTTTTTTCAACAAATTTTCAATTATTCCAATATCTGTTAGTTTCTATAACGAAACCTTCATGGATTTAGACAAATGACCCCTTTCTGAATTCAGAATTTTGTCTTCTTTTCGAAAATGTAAAGCTTTCCAGGATCCATTATTGCTTTCAAACTCATTTCTACCATTAACTGGAAGGAGGTGAAAAGCTCTAAAAATAGCAAAAATAGGCTATGTCCCAGAAAAAAGCCAAAACTGAGTGAAAAATTTCGGTTCTCTGACAAATGACTGTCATTCCCTAAAAGCTGAGAAAATGGAGATTTCAGCCCCACAAACCATTTTTTGATAACATTTTCAGGGAAAAACCCAGAGGCTTTCATTTGCAGCCCGTTTTTCCCCATTTTTCTGAAAAAAACAAAAAAATCACTATATTTTGGTTAATTTCTGGGACCCCTCCAAGGGAATCCACAAACCCTGGGCGCCTTTAGAATCCACATGATGTTGGAAGAAAAGGACGCAAATTTGGCGTGGATGCCTTATGTGGTCAAAAAGTTACAAGGGCCTAAGCGCGCACTACTCCAAAACGCCAAAAAAAGCCTTAGCACAGGAGGGGGAAAGGCCTAGCAGCGAAGGGGTTAAGTTGGACTCTGTTTTTTGAATGTCAATTTTTAGTTCCTGTGCGATTCTAGTAGCTGTTTTCACTATGAGTACGAGCCAGTCCCTCGTACAATGCCAGGAAATGAGGGACCATTCTTTCTTGAATTGTGCATCTGTTTGAAAAATGAACGGTTCATTCTTCACTATTAACCCTTGGGGTGATATTTTATTCCTGAGGTACTCCGTCATAAGTAGTCCATGTAGGGCAGTTTTAATTTGTGTTCTCCTGAGGTTGTTTAGCTCGTCCCAGTCTCCCACACTGGGACCCGGGTCTGTGTTGCTAAGGCCCTCAAAGGGATTTACTGCAGCCAAGATTCGGTCAATTTCATCCCCGTCGAAGGTCAGGCCATGTTCATCTTCCATAGTGGTGGAAAGAGGTGTGTGTGCTATGTGTGTGTACAGAATGTTAGAGGGAAAAACTCCCCCAGCTGTGCGCTGTCCAGACAATGTAAATAACAAAGGGGGGGGGGGAGGGAGAGAGAGAGGTGGATTCCTTCTCCGTTGTAATATAAATAAACAACAAATCCGGTGGATTCTTGTTGTTTATTTATATTACAAGGGAGAAGGAATCACCTCTCTCTCTCCCTTCCCCCCTTTTTGTTACTTCCAACGAATACTAATTTAAACCATGCATCAGAGGAGATTATGTGACAAAACAACCACAATAAAACAATAGATAAACCACAACATAGTACAGGACCTTTTCCATTAGTTTATATTACCACATCCACCAATGCAAAAAAGAAAAAAAAAAAAAAAAAGGACAACAGAGGGGATGTTTACTTTTGAAACCCCCAGTCGACCACCTTGGCACACAATTACTACTGCCAAAAGAGCATAAAAACAATAGTATTGCCTGATTCCCACAGCTGTGTCTGGACTTTCCTTAGCCAAAAGTAACTATTTAAGTATGTAGAACTGTGATGCAAAACACCAAATCTTTAGCATGGAAGTAATCCTGTTTTTCATACGATTAAGGGCTTGGAAAGAAACACTAGCTATTAAAATAATACCATCTTACTTTGCCTTATTTCATGATCAATCTTAAAAATAATAAAAGGTACATTTGGAAAACCCATCAAATTTAAAAAGAAAGTTTTTCAGGCAACGGAGGAAGATATGCTGATAATACATATGCATATTTATATTTGTATAAGCATCAATACCAATTTACCTTCCTGCAGTTTTCAGTTGTTCATACAGCTTTAAAAAATAGATTGAAATTGGGTGACAGAGTTGATCCTGTAATCCTGGTGTACAGAGATACCCTAGGTGTTACCGGATTTTAAAGACCACAACTTGTCAAAAGTAGAGTTTACTTTTAAATGGATACTTCTGTAGGCGCGTTTGTACCAATATGGCGGTTGTAACATGAAAATCAATCTAAGGAACACACCTTTGATTTCAGAATCCGTGTTGGGAGTGCCTGCATCTCTCTGATCGAAAGAATCTGAAGATATGCTTCTTTCCCTTTTGCCCTTCCCTTTCATCCCGTTGCCAGAACCATTTTTCAGTCCCATGTTTGCAGCTGGGGCCTGCAGTGACTTGGGGGTGTGGTTTCCACTCTTTCCGTCACAAGGCGAGGGCTGCGACTGCATAGCGGAAGCCCCCTGCTTCCCTTGGCTGGAGAATTTGGGATCCAGTTGCGGGTTACCAGACGGGGACATCACTGTAGGGGGACGCACCATCACCTCCTGCTTTTGTACTGGGCTGTAAAATAAAATGAAAGTCAATCAGGATTACAATTTCATCCAAATTATTCGGAGTAAACAGTTCCCATAGTAAACAATCAAAGCTTTTCCCCTTTGTATATTAAAATACATTTGTAAGAAGCTGTCCGTTCAAACCTAGATCACATTTTTCTCATACAATAGAAAAGCCAAGACAATAAAAATACATGCTTTTTAAGTAGACATTGAAATAAGCTGTTTCCATGGCAACAGCAGTCAGACACTCTTAGCAAAGAAACCAAGCAGTGCACCGTGCAGGAATTGATATTCAGCCAAGGATATTCCAGCTCGCTATTCAAGAAGTCGGACACGATTCAATAGCAGGTTGAAGCAGAGACTGCTCAGCTTCTACAATATAATCTAGACAATCAACCAACTGTCCTTGGACAACAGTAATGACATCCACATTATATTAAACATTTTTTTATACAGCACTTCCCACCAACCACCATCCATTACTTTAGCCGTTTGTGTGTTTCTTTGGGGATATTTACGACTGCGTTTGTGGGTTTCCCATTGAGGGTGGTCTGGGGTACATTGTGGACAGATTATGCACAATGTATAGTATGTGTTGTATTGGATGTTGGGTTTTCCCTACGGTTAATAGCCGAAAGCTATGTGGTGGTGAGATTTTGGGGTGTCATCACTGAGACGTGCTGGCTAAACTTCATATCATGAAGGGGTTTTTAGGGCAGTCTCTGCAGGGTACATCGCAGATGTGTCATTCGATCTCCCTGCTGTCTTGGTAGACCTTTTTAACGAGTCTTCTTCAATGGAGCACAGACTAGTAAACCTCATAAATAAACATGTGGCTTCAACTCTACCTTCCATCCCAGGTACCTTTCAATATGTGCGGTCACAAAGCACACAAAGTAGGATGGAGAAGGAATACAAAAACACTGATTATGGGGGATGACATATCCAGAAGTAACTGCCTTTATGAAAGCACAGTAAATGTTAGGCATGATTACTGCTCAAAGCAATGGTTCGCATTTGAATGATCAAAGATGATAAAGGGCTGAGTCAGGATGGCAGAATTCACACCTTCAGACTGCACACATCTTAGTAAAAAGTAAAACAAGCTCTTGTAGCTTGTAGGATAACCCAATCTTCAATGGCCAAAGATTTTCCAATGAGCAGATATAAATTGCACAGAATACGCTGTAAGAAAACAGAGTCAATCAGAATTAAAATGTGGTTACAAAAGGACTGCACATTTTCCTGTGCTATTGTAGCGATGTGCAAAGACTGACATTTTACTTAGTACAGCAAGATGGATTGCAGGATTAGGAAGTTAAAAAAAATCTATCCCTTCACGATGTCCAGGTTAGATTAGGGTATGTATTGCCATTTGGAGTACAGACCTCCATCCATAATGCTTCCTTGTTCCAAATTGAATGAATGAATATGTGCAGAGTAAATAATACAATAATGCTCCGCAGTGCCTTTAGGAATAATAAAATCCAGTTTGGCAATCCGAGGTAACAGGACAAGCAAGGTGCACCTGGATGTCCTGGTAGGCTCTAAAATTGCAGGTTTTAGTATTCCACTCATAATTACCAATTTTGGAAAGTGCCTGAACAAGCGTTGGCAACGTCGATAGGTCTGGGTTTTATCTGCTAATGCATACAGGGTCCCAGGAGGAGCAGAGAGCTGCAAAGTCCATCATATAGTTTAACGCAAGCATTCGACTGGAAGCAGAAGGATACACAAGCCGCAAAAGCATCAGGGTGAGATTAATATGAACCCAAAGACCCATTTATCTTTTTCACAACAGGTCAGACTGGCTCCTGCGCTTTCAAAAAACAGACCTAAAAAGAGCACTATCCCATCTTCTTTTAGGCATAACCTTTATATGTAATAAGTTGCACAATAAAAAAAACGTATAATACACTCTGTATCTCCTGCAGCTACCATGATACCCCTCTCTATCTATGTGCAGCATTGTAGGAATCAGCGCTAAAGACCAGCAATTTCCTGGGTGCGTGCTTCCCTGTGTAGCAGATTATTGTGCTTTGCTACCACAGATTGTCTTTGATGTTCTGTGTAGGCCCAACTCGGGTCCTCCCTCCCATTTTTAGGTCTCGCCTAGCGAACGTAGCGCATGGGCTGCTTCGCCTTGGCAAGCCTATTGTCGGTTTGGTGCACGAAGGGAGACAAACGATGTGCGCGCACGGACAGGAGATGTGCGCGCACGGACAGGTGATGTGCACGCGCATGGCGTCTCCTCTCTGCCTCACACGCTCCCACCGCGAGCTTGTTTTCAAAGGCTTTCGACCACGTAGAGGACCTAGATTGTGGACCCTAGCTTTTCTCCCGGCTTTAATGCAATACTCACATAGGTGTCTTATATTTCGTAACACTTTATTTCTGTTACTTCCTTGATCGTTTTTGTTACAAATGCACATAACAAAATACATTTCAACTCTGAAAATTACCATTTTACTATACCATGTTCAAACAAAATATTAATTCCGCTGAAAACGACACTTTGTTTTCCATTCTACAACTGGAACGAATAAATCATCCTGATCGGCCATATACTAATACAATACCACAGCGCCCTCTACTGTTCTTTAACTGAAGTATCCAACAAAGAGTTCAGGTGTAATAAGAAGAAGTGCCACTTGTTAGGCATGTGTTAAATTGTTGAAACGAGCACTTTTGAGCAGGCAATGAGTATAGAAAGCGAAATAAGAGTGCATTATACAGTTTGCAGTTGCGTGCGGGTTCGGGAGCATAGGATTACGGGCTCTGTCCTTGGCATGTAAAAGGTTCGGAACTGATGGTATTTACCGGCGAACCCTTGAAATAAGCCCGGCCAGTCAGTGTTGACACAGCTTTAAGTATCTGCGCTATTGTTTGTCAATATTTTTGAAGGAGCTGATACAGCCTCATTAAATTATCTGATTAATGTGATGTTACAATGCTTTTGAAACACGCTTAAACTGTATATATATAAATATTTTTAAGATGCAACAAAATATATTTATAATAAAACTGTAATGTTGTGCTTAAAAACGACAGGTAACCCACCGTCCGGGAGAGTTATTGATAGATATTAAGGTTTTTCAGCACATCGTCTTAAGTATGCAACATCCTGTGAAGTCACAATACGCACCTCCATGATACTGGACAGTGGACACTTTCACCAAAACTTGATATACGTTCCTTCTTGCTTCTCACTTGGCGCTTCTACCTGGTACTTTTCACTCAGGGGTGTATCGAGAGGAACAGGCGATATATAGGGTTTGTCCTTTCACCTCCTCCTCTTTCTTTAGTTTTCCCTTGTGGCTGGACCACCTCTCTCCCACCTACAAATCTCTGTTTCCTACCACTATTCACACGAGCCCTATTGGCTGTTGACTGATCTCTTGCATTTTAAGTCAAATAATGAAACTCTGTCACAGTTGCACTTGTATTTCGTGTAATAAAGACCACCATTTCGCTTTAAACATGGAAGTACCCTGTCTTCCAGTTCCTAAATTGTGGATGGTCTGGATGTTCGTACAGGAGTGCGTTGGTGTGGTTGTGCCTGCTCTGTTTACCTGTGCGTGCATGCTTGTGCATCGTTCGTTGCTTCTACACCAGCAGATGGTATTAATTTTGTGCATTACCCTGAACTCATTGATTGCTATTAAAGGATATACCATTTGCATACTGAGCTTATTAAATGTAACAGCTTTTAATAAGTCAGATATGCTATTATTTGTCATGAAAAATGAAAACAGACGCTTGCTCGCCACAGTGCAGTATTTACAACTGACCACTGTCAAATATCACCAGCTGCCACTGCACTCAGCAACTCTGAGAAAAATATTGTGGGTTTCTTTCCTAATACTATCACTTTACTGTGGATATAAACTGCACTAGGGAATACTATAATCAGGGCCACTGGAATTATGTGGCATGGTTGGACCATTTTATGTGACAGGGGAGACAAAATGATGTGGCATGTAATGGCACAATATGTGGCACATTGTGTAATAGTATTGCTTCTTTATTGGATTGTTTGGCAAATGTTTCAAATCTATACTTATGCAGAAAACATTGCGGCCGCAGAGCTGCATAATTCCAGTGGGCCTGCCTATTATTCTGCATGGATCTGAGAGTGCTTCTTCATACTCTAATGAATCTTTTCTGTTGTATATTCTCATACACTTGTGATGGCCTATTCTATACATTTTGGGAACTTGGATTACAAGACAGGCTTTTGCCTTTTTCTGATCACGAATTCCCAAGAAGATTCTCTGTTATGGCACAATTTAAAAGAAGGGCATGGAATTATTTGTGACCTGGGATCAAGACAGATCATAATCAGGCTAGATTGTGAATCTGCAATGACCACGCGACAAAACAAGCATTTGCAATGCAATAGGTCTCGCATTTGGGAGTTCATTGGCACTGTAAATGACAATGCCTTTTATTTAGGTTTAAACAACCAACACGTAAATAAAGGGGATTGTCATTTACAATGGATTTAGCTCAAACTTTGGCAAATGCTTGTCTTTCTCTCCTACCCCGCATGTCCTACCTCCCCATTGACCACCAGCTCTATAGTACTCCACATTTGGACAGCTAAGAAAATACATTACTGAAGCAAGGCATCAATCAACAAGAACTATAATACCAATGGAGCAACTTTAAAAATGCCACTGTAAGTGTATGACACTCGTCTGGCCAAATGTTAGTGTGTGCTGGACTCCTGATAAATAACTTGTATCACCTAACTCTGGTTTACTTTTGTACCCTTGCTAGCAAATTATTTAAAAAAACAAAATGTACTTGGAAAAACTAGAAGCTGCACCATTAAAAGGCTTTATAGAGAAGACCATTTGTTAATAATTGCACATTTCTATTGCTACTTATGGATGGCATCACTAGAATTACAAGAATTCCATAGCACAACAGGCAGAATTCTGGCTATAATAATACATTCACACCATTTTTAAAAGTATTAGCAGTCTTTAATAGGAAACAAAACAGATTTAATGACTAGCAGTTTCGAAGTATTAACAAACAGTGTTTCTAATAATGCATAAAACGCCTGTGACTCAGGTCGAAAGCGTTGCAATTCCTATATAAGAAAAGGGATAGCCTATTTTTCCTGTTTAAAGTACAGATGACAACCAGGAAGGCCTCAGCATGACTGAGTATTCGTAATGTAACCAACAATGGCCAGGTAAACATGTACCCAGGTCCGTTCCACAATTTATGAAACAGCCTACGTGTCATCTAGCACTAACTCGATTGCCAGAATCAAAGCGATTTTGACTTACATATATCTTGAAAAGAATGGGACAAAGAAACCATCTGCGTGAAAGAGAATACAACTCCGGCAAAAGAAAAAAAAAACCTGGAGGCTAAAGAGAAGATTACCCCCCCAGGTGCCTTATGTCCTCGTCCCATTCATGTACAAAGTGGAGATAACCATCTCCTGACAGAAAAAAAGACCAGAGGAATGCTGGGACCCTAATACTGCCCCTCCCACCGGGAGTACATAAGCAGTACTTACCCAGCATCCCGCCTGTTCTTTTTTTCTGTCTGTTGACAGAATGGACTTGGATGTGCTGGTGCTGCTCCTGCTGGGCTGGAGTTGGGGTGCTTTTCTTCAACCCCGCCCGGCTGCCAGGCTGTGCGGGCGCAGGGTTTCCTGGACTGTCTCTCGGCCTGCCGGGCTTGTTGGGAGTCACTCTCTGTTCCGGCTGGGGGGTGTGCTCCTGTTTCCACCCGGTTTGCGGGTGCGTCTTCCCGAGCCTGACCGGGTGGGACGTGCCTCGCTTGCGATGTTACTCGTTTCTCCTGGATTCCTGCTGGCAGTTGAGGGAGGGGAGTGGGAAGGTGAGAGGAAGAAAGGGGAGGGGGGAGGAGGTGTTTGGGGGTGGGGGGAGGGGGGTTGGCACTGGTGTTGGCCCCTTGGCGGCTTTTTCATAATTCTACCCCTGACGCTTGTTCTACCGCGCCTGGATAGCACTCTTCGTCCGGAGCGCGTGACTTTTTACTTGGTTCAGGAGACTGTGGGAGCTGCAGTCTGCTCCTCTGCCACAACAATGATGAATGTGTGTTTGTAGGGAGGGCACGTCTTCCTCTCCTTTCCTGGATTCAGCTTCTCTCTATGTGATGCTGCCGTTACCCTACAGATGGCCTGTTTCTGGTGACTAGCGAGTGATTGCAGGTTTCCCTTCGACTTTCTTTGCCCAGTCCACTTGGATGGACCCATTAGGCTGTTCACAGGTTCGGACCCTGCGAACCTTCGTGGATCGTGCTCTGCCTGCCGCTATGTTTTCGGGGCAGTCATGATCAGTTGCGAGGTCATGCTGGTTGTTGCCGCTGCGTGTTTTTAATTGCGGCAGGGATGGCATCCTGGCGACCCTATGGGCGCCGCGCTTGGTGCTGCTGGCTGCTCCTTCAGGTACTCCTAGGGCGCACGCTCCTAATGGCAGAAGTTGGGGATGGAGGTCCTGCGTTCTGTTTCTGGGATCCAGGCACGTGCTGCTGGTGGTGGTGGGGGATCTTTCCTGGCCTCCCTGCGGTTTTTACTCAACAAATGAAAATTGTACGGTCGCTGGTTCTGGTCCCGGCAGGAGTAGCTGGGCCCTTCATCATGCTTTGCCTCTCCTCCTGCGGGCGGCTGCCTCTCGGGTGGCACACGCTCATCGTTTTAGCCTTGACGGTCTCGGTCATGCCTGCTGTAATTTTGGGCTCTTCTAGCGCCGGACCCCTTTTTCTGTTGCTGGGGTCTTGCCTTGGTGTTGCAGGCATCGCTGCTGTGGCTGTCTTTTCCTTTACGGGGTCTGGCTTGCGCCCCCCTCCCTGCACTTGCTGTGCGCTACCCGTTTCCTGCCCGATGGCACTCCGTCCCTGCGTGGTTGTGCCTTTGGTTCGGGGCTGGTATGGGCGATGCCGTGATGAGGGCGTCGGTTAGGTTCCTCGTGGTCCCCCGAGTCCGTCTCACTTTTTTCCCAGCCTGGTTCTCTTCACCGGTGCTGGGTGCCTGGTGGTGTGTTTTGTCTGGCCCTTGTGTCTCCCCTTTGCTGTGCGGTGCGTCCGGGTGCCGACCCTGCCACACCTGCCTCTCTGGCTGTTCTCTCTTGTTTTGCCAGCCCTAGAGGGTGTTTTGGGGTGTATGACTGTTGTCCTTTCTTTCTGCCTCCCTTTTGGCGCGGTGGCCGCGGCTCTGATGTCTTCCGGTTGTTCTTCAGCTGCCCTCTCGCTGGTGCTTGCCCTCTTCTGGGCTTTTGGTCCTGCCGGGGTCTGCCCTCTTTCTGTCCTGCCTGCTTCTCGATGTGTTCATGGTAAAGGTTCTGTGCGGGGGGAGTGGGGGGGTGCGGGGGTCCTGGTCTTGTCTGGTCACCTTCCTGGGTGCCGGGCTGGGCTCCTGTGGATTTTCTGGCGCCTGTTGGTCGCTTTCTTCGGCCCTGCATCCTTGCCTTTGCTCTCTCTGGTTGGCCTGGTTGTTCGTCCCGCTGGTGTCGGGCCCTGTCCTGGTGTGTACTTCTGGGCCTGCTCCTGCTGACGGTTCTCTTCTAGGGCTTGCTTCTCCTGTGGTTGGGTGTCCGTGTCTCTACCTGGGCCTGGTGTGTCTGTTCTGAGCAGTTGCGGGGTTGCCTCCTGTTGCTCCTGGCCTGCCGGCTTCCTGCTGGTGTGGCGTGGCTTCTGGCGGAGCCCACTTTGGTTTCCTGGCTGTGCGGTCTCTTCTCTGCCGGCTGTGGGGTGTGTTTTGCCAGGCATTCCCAGTTGTTTCCTGGTTCCGGTGTCCTGGCTCGCTCCTGTCTCCGTTTGCTTCTGCGAGCTCTGCTCAGAGTGTGGGTGTTTGCCCCTCCTTCTCTTGTTGGGGTGAGGTTCTGTGTTGTTCGTCTTGGCCTCTGTGGCATCCTCCCTCATGGCTGCGGGTAGTCCGGGGTCCGCTGCTGGTTGGCCCTCTGGCTTCTCTGCTTTCTCCGGGTTCTGCTTGGAGGTTTTCTCTGGTTGTTTCTTCCAGCTTTCTGTGTGGTCAGGCGGTGGTGTGCTGGAGGTCTCTGGTGGCCTTCCTGCCCTGTCTTCGGCCTTTGTGCTGCCTAGGCTCCTTCCGGGGGCTGGTTGGGCCGGCGTGGGCGGGTTGCTTGGCTCCAGTCCTGGCTTCTTGGTTCCTTTGCGTTTGTTGCCCTGTTTCTTGGCTGTTTTCTTGGCTCCTCTCCGGCATTGGCTGGAGTCTGGCCTGGTGGGTTTCTGGCCTGTGGGCTGTGCGCCATGGGGCCTTTTCCGCTGCTCCTGCCCTTGCTGCGGGCTTGGCCGGGGTGTTGGGTACCTGGGAGTTCCTCCTCTGTGCTGGCGCGTTTATTTCTGCCCTCTGTGATTCTGGGGTTTCTTGCCTGGATGTTTCCTGGTTTGGGGGCTGCCGGGGGTTCACGTTGCCCTGGGCTTGCGCCCGGCCTTGTTTTCCCTCCCTCTGGGGTTGTGGGTTTTTGGGGTTGTGGACGGTGGCTCTGTCCTCACCCTCGCTGTGTCGGTTCGGTTCCGGCTTGTTGGTTTCCGGTTTTTGTTGACCTCTGTTTGGTCCGCGGCTGGTTCTTTCTGGGGGCTTCTCTGGCCTGTGATCTTTTGGGTTGGCATCCTTTGCCCCTGCTGGTCTGGGTTTGGTGGCTGTCCTGGTTCGGCTGGCCCCCTTCCCCGTGGGGCTTTTGGCCTCCTTCAATGTCCTTTTCGGCCGGGCCTCTGGGTTGGGTGCATGGTGGTGGTGGTTGTCGCTTGGTGGTCCTGGTGGTGCCGGTGTTTCTTTCCTGGTTCCTAGGCCTCCTCTGTGGGGTTGGGTTGGATTCCTCCTCTGTCCTCTCTGGGGACCGGGTAGTTTGGCTTGGGTGGTTGGGCCTGTTTGTGGCCTGTGCTTCCCTCCTTCCTTGTTGGTGTGGGTGTTTGTGCCTGCGCCCTGTTGGCCGGTCTTGGCTTCTTTCTATGGGCTTCTTCGGGGTGGTCAGGTCTGCTCGGTGTCTCTGCGGCTGCTGTGTGCCTTCCTGGTGGTTCTGGGCTGAGCTGCCTTGTCTGGTGGGTCCCTTGGCAGTGTCCTTTGGGTCTTTGCCCTGGTTGCCCTGTCTCAGGTTTGTCGGGTTTTTGGGCCTCCTTGTTGTGGCTCTGGCATTCAGTTTTTTTTCTTGGTTGTCTACGGTCCGTGTTTGGTCCCTGCGGTTTTGCTCTGGGTTGCGGTCCGGTTGCTTCCTGCAGTCCCCCCTTACCTCCTTCTCGGTGCTCCCTTGGGTTGCTGCATTTGTTGTGGTTTCCTGGGTGCGTTTGTGGGTTCGGAAGGCCGGTTTTCTGCTTTGGTATGCTCCACTTTGTACATGAATGGGACGAGGACATAAGGGACCTGGGGTAATGCTCTATTACTTACCGGTAATCTTCATTACTACGGGTCCCGTTGTCCCCGTCCCATTCATACAAGCATCCCTCCCGCCCGGGCGGCCGGCCTTCTTTTTTGGGCTTGGTGGCTTGGTTGTACAGGCGGGATGCTGGGTAAGTACTGTTTATGTACTCCCGGTGGAAGGGGCAGTATTAGGGTCCCAGCATTCCTCTTGTCTTTTTTTCTGTCGGGAGATGGTTATCTCCACTTTGTACATGAATGGGATGAAGACAATGGGACTCGGAGTAATGAAGATTACCGGTAAGTAAGTAAGTAATAGAGCATTCTCAAACAATACCTCAAATAACTGAAAACGCCCAGGACCCAAGCACCTGGGCAGAGAGAACATACATTTTCTGAATCTGCATTTTTATTGGATGTGGATGCGACACAATCATACAATAATGCGTCTCTACCGAAAAGTGTTGGGTAGAGATTAAAGGACAAATAAATTATCTCTGTGATGCACACCTAACTAAAATATCAGACAACCCAGTTGTCTGCTTTCCATAATTAAATCAAAGACGACTGCTTCCCGTTTGTATAGTTAGTTAGGTGTCAATTTTTCTTGGACTGGCTCTGCCATTTGATAACTCACTACTGTGGCCGAAGTCCATAATGAAACACGTTTCTATGTACACACAGATGAGCCACAGGAAGAACGGCGTTGGGTAAATAAACAGGACCAGAAGACCCTAGCACTGTTATCAAGGACAAATAGAAATGACACGACGGGGACATGTTCTGTAAGGGAAACACTAGCACAAGGGAGACCGAGTGCTCCAGTAAAAAAAAAATATGCAGATGAAGACCACTGGAAAATGCTTTGGAGCTGCTTAACACAGATCACCTAAGAGGCAGAAATGATTTAGACTGGCTGAGACTATGGATGAAAAGGAAACATGCAAATAAATACATGCAAACTTCCTTGGAGCAAAGGGTGTGCAGCATGTTATATTTATCTCAGTTGGTGTGCCAACGTACCCTTTTTTATGTTCCAATATACAAATACTTCTTTGTCATCTTGTTTTGTTTGGTCATGTTTTTTTGCAAAACTGTATTGCTTGGGTAACTGCTGGACCCTCAATTAATCCGAAGGAAAAGAAACACATAAAAAAAACAATTGCAGTTAAAGAAAACATTTTAGTCAAAGAAACATTGCCCACTTGAGCGAAGTACGCTGCGGGTAGGTGAGTCCTTTGTTAAAGGGCTGACTGAAAGGCCCTATAAGTATATTATGCTTATGCTTTTTATAAAATCAAAAGGTCTTAGCTAACGGACATATGAAGCTTCCAGATTCAAATCTCTATTTTTGATTCAGTGGAACATCACTCAAAAACACTGCCATTGCAGCCTTTCATCTGTGAATGTGCAAAACCCCGTGTTAAAGGAAATTGTGGGCTTGTAGCCTTGAGAATGCAACATCTCAAAATGTCCATCTATTAATAGTACCTGCTTATGTGGATCTTTTAAGGAGTGGTCCAGTTGAGCTATGAGACCTAGCCTAGTGAAAAGAATTGCACTGAAACCAATAGGTTTACAATAATCCAGCTGGATCACTGCCAAGAACAGTCACAAACAGGACAAAGCAAGTTAACTTCTTATATCATTTATAAAACCCGAGGAGGAAAATAAATCTCAGATGTTTTAATGAACTTCCTGTGACTGTTGGTTTGAAAAGTTTTATTTCAAAGAGTTCATTTAATAATAATGGACCAAACAAAAACAGGACTCCTCAAAATGGTGCGATTTAAAAAAATAAACCAAATGCAACAGTGGTCCAAATATGGACAACAGAGGTTTGCCTCACTTGTTTTAATTTCCAACTTACTTCCAGGCTCCAACAAATATTGGCAAACCCAGTAGGTCTCAATATGCCAATGTACTGTGGCTGCTATTGTTAGCTTTGCCAACGCTTAGAAGCTTTCACAATGCAACAACATTGACAAAGCCATTAGTGGCTGACCGTCCATGCAAAAATTTGACATAACATTGTTTTCTATACTTCCAAGATGGCTATCACATTGTGTGACAAAGTAGGAGAATAACTCCACACAGTCTTAAAGTACGGAAAAGGAAAACCTTAATTGTCTGTTACTTTTACAGAATACAGCAGATTCACATACTTAGCACACTCATGCTGCCATCTAGTTTTAAGCACAGACGTTTCAAGTGTATTTGTATGAAGTAGAGGTTCCAAAGCGACCAGTGATCCTTCTCCGAAACTCACAATGCACTATGTTCTATACTTTCAAGCTGGCCACCACTTTACGTCATGCAACGTGATGTGACATGCCTCACCACATTGAGCCCATCAACATGCCCCCATCTTGAGAGTGTTTTAAAACAACGTGTCCTACATTTTATAGACACAGCCTACATGCGTCAAGGTGCATGATTAAACATAGGTGGTAAGCCACTAGAAAAATTATTTATTTTCTCTGCTTTTAGCAAGAGCAGTCAGCGTTACTAGGTTTGTTAATGCCGGCTTATTATAAAATCAGCCGGGCACTGGCAAACAACTGCAGCAGCCACGGTGGGATAAAGATAGGTGGGTGAAGAGAAGAATGGCAAGGGAGTGCCAAGCGGGCTGGGTGGGGAAGCAACTGAGGAGCTGGTGCATGAGGGTAAGCAACTAAAAGCCAATGACAAGTGGCAGCAGAGCAACAAAGCTGGAACAAAAAAGCTCAGAGGGATGGTGGAGGAGCGGGAAGCAAAGGACACGTTTGAGGTGAGAAATACGTAGCACAACGTGAAGAGAAAACAAGAATGTTGGAATAAGTGTAGAAAGCATGAAAACGCATGCACCCCCACGGAGTGCCAAAACAGCAAAAGAAACCAGCAGTTCTCTGAATGTAAGCAGCAGCAGGACACTAGTCATTCGATTAAAAGGATGGCAAAGAAGCTATACTTCAAGGACAGACACACACGGAGAAGGAGGGAAGCCATGGAATAATAAGAAGCAAACAAATGAGCAAGAAAACCAACCAATGACCTGCAATGGGTTGACCCAAAGCCCACTGTAATCATTGGTGCAATAGGTCATTTAACAGCAGACTGCTAAAATCGGTCTGTAGGAAAAAGGAGTAAATTATGTATCTATAGCTATTAAGAAGTTTATAAAGGGATTACTTTATGCAAACGTTTATAGGCGTCATCAATAATTGTTTGTGAAATATGCATAACCATGTTACAAATCTGTGCAGCTACCAAACTCAACATCTGTACAATAGACTAGACGGTTACAGATTTCCAGCTAAGGAATGAGCCAAGTTTTTATTCTATAACAGTCACATTAATTAGTAGTACCTTATAAGCAATCAGCCTGGTTAGAAAAAAAACACAATTTGTGTTAACATCTTATTTACTCAAGTACCAAATGATCAGTTTTTCACTATACTTTGGAATTAGATGCGTGGGAAATACAACCCAATGTATGCAATTAAATACATGAAGAACAAAATTAATGTACTTACAGATAACTAATCTCACTTCATATAAATGTAACAATGAAATACCAATTTTTTTTTTTTAATATTCAAATCCCGCTAGTCTTCACGCCACAAATTAACTCCTCATGAAAAGCACACTTATACAGAATTCCAAAAGGAAAGTTGGTAACCATCGTTTATGCCTAACCTGCAGTTACCTGAAGAAAAAGTTGGTTACCTTTGGCACCTATCTTTGTGGTCGATACTCCATCTGCCTGCAGATTCCTCACCTTTTTAGGTTTTGCCTGGCGAAAAGATGCGCTCTGCGCATCTTTTTCGCGCAGGCGAAAACCTAATGAGAACTGTAGTGTGGGTTTGGGTCGGCCCTCGTCATTCATTGGCTGGCTCCATAAATGGAGCCTAGCCATTGGACGAGGGGCCTGTCCGTCAATGCCGGACCAGATTCGGGGGCGTTCCCGAGATTCTTTGGCTTTTGCCGACGTCACGCGACGTCAGCCGAAAGCCGGGAACGCCCCCGAATCTGGTCCGGGATTGAGGGCACCCGCCTTCCTGCTCCTGTGCGATGGCCGGTATAGAGGCAGGCAGTCAGTCAGTCCGAAGCGCTGTGCTTCCCCCTGAGCGCTTTTTGTGCACAGCCGTTTTGCCCGTGAAAATCACCGCCGCAGCCCCGGGGCCGCGGAGAAGCCGAGGGAACCACCGCTGACGTCACCCGGGAGCCGCGCTGCCATTGGTTCAGGCTGCGGGAGGCTCGCCGGGCGACCTGCAGCAGGTGCAGAGCAGCTGAGAACAGGAAAGGGTGGATATATTAATAATGACACCACAGAGGCCTCAACAAAGTTATTCAATAGCACAAACTGCTTTTTGAATGTTGGTTTGAGCTTCCTGACCCTTCCTTGCTCACTTTCACTAAAAGAAGTGCGGACACAACACGGCGCAAGATTTTCATCATATCATCTGGTAAAAACATGCCAGCGAGCCTGCTCTCGGAGTTGTGTCATGCTGCAGCATTGCATAAAACAGGCGTTATTACCAGCCAGATCCCTGGTGCTAATCACATCGGCTGCGAAGCATGAAAGGCTCAGTCAGTCCAGGCAGGGATTTAACCTCTGCCCTATGACTTACACCCAGATCTCTAAAATGTTCCTAACTCAGTATGATATATCACTGGCACAGGGAATCGTAAGAGGAAGATTGCGGATGCATTTGAAACGGGTCTCTTGGTCTCTGCAGTCAGCGTTCACTTCAGATACCGAGTGATACTGAGGGATGAAGGCCCTATGTGTGACGTCACAGTCACTTCCGCCCTGCACAGCCCGCGGGAGTCAACAGATAGTGCTGTCCCGCCGGGCGACCTGCAGCAGGTGCAGAGCAGCTGAGAACAGGAAAGGGTGGATATATTAATAATGACACCACAGAGGCCTCAACAAAGTTATTCAATAGCACAAACTGCTTTTTGAATGTTGGTTTGAACTTCCTGACCCTTCCTTGCTCACTTTCACTAAAAGAAGTGCGGACACAACACGGCGCAAGATTTTCATCATATCATCTGGTAAAAACATGCCAGCGAGCCTGCTCTCGGAGTTGTGTCATGCTGCAGCATTGCATAAAACAGGCGTTATTACCAGCCAGATCCCTGGTGCTAATCGCATCGGCTGCGAAGCATGAAAGGCTCAGTCAGTCCAGGCAGGGATTTAACCTCTGCCCTATGACTTACACCCAGATCTCTAAAATGTTCCTAACTCAGTATGATATATCACTGGCACAGGGAATCGTAAGAGGAAGATTGCGGATGCATTTGAAACGGGTCTCTTGGTCTCTGCAGTCAGCGTTCACTTCAGATACCGAGTGATACTGAGGGATGAAGGCCCTATGTGTGACGTCACAGTCACTTCCGCCCTGCACAGCCCGCGGGAGTCAACAGATAGTGCTGTCCCGAGCAGAGACAGGTTTGCTGAAGGCTGCCACACTGCCAAAGCGCCTCAGATGTAAGAGGCGCTTTCAGAGGCTTGACAAGATAACGATGCTGCCGAGAGGCAGGAGGCAGTGAAGTGACAGGCGCTTCAATCAGAGAAGAAAGGCTGCAGGCCAGGGGCTAACCAGGGATGATGTGGGGTAGCGGGGTGGAGGGAGGAAGTGCCTTAGTTCGGCCCTCTGCATTAACCATCGAGCTCCCACAGGGGGCTCGCTGCTCCACAAAGCACTGCGTGACTTGGCGGGACCAATTAAAGGTGTCAGACAAGACAATATTTACCCGTTTTTAATGCAAAGATGAGGCTGGCCAGAGCGTCCCAGGATCAGCGTCAGCCACTTCAACTAAGCGCCTATTAGCGGGCCTCGTGGAACCTTCTCTCGTGCAGGCCAAGGGCTGCTGGGGGCACAGGCAGGGGCTGGAGACAAGGCGTAGGTAGTACAGACTGGGAGCGATCTTAAGAGCACGCGCAAGACTAGCGCTTAGAAACAGTCAGGTCAGGACGCTGTGCACAGAACGCAGTAAGTACAACAGAGTGGCTCTTGGGTATGGAAGAGGGCGTGTTGCCCACCCAAGATGATCGCCTGTGAAGCGTCCTCTGTGAGTCTCCTTATTTCGGTCTGAACTCTAGAGGGGCTTCAGGGAGCTACATGAGCCCTCTACCCTTGCAGGCCTTGCTCGTCTCTTCGTGTACCGAGCGTTTCGTACAGGAAAGGATTTAAGTGATTGCTCTACAGAGCCTCGAGAGGCGGACTCCTCAGAGTGACGCATAAGTCGAGACTTGCATAAACTCGACTGAAGAGTTCTTTAAGATAGTTAAACAACTTGCAAATGTCCTTGAAAATAAGAATGCACATTTAAATGAATCCTTTTGTAATATATGCAGTCTCGTATTTTCAATTCGGGGGCGTTCCCGAATGCAATTAACATTGCAACACGTGCCTGTGTGTGCCGACCGCCGCCGCCGGAAGTCCAGGTGAGTGCTCCCACCCTCCCTCCCGCTGTGTGTGTCCGTTCCCGCCCCCGCACCCCTCCCGCTCTTCGTAATACTGGTAGCTTGTTTCTCGGTGCGCCTAGAGGCCATCCATTGTTTGTTATTGCTTGGCTTATTGTCACGCCCATTTGCTTGTTATTGGTCAGCGGTTTAGGCTTTCTTCCGCTTCGTGTCTCCATCCCTCCCCTGGAGTATGGCTGCATTACGTGTCAGGTCTCTTTACTTTGCCAATGCTTTTTATATTAATAAACGCAGGCCTTTCCTGTTCACTCGTGGATTTATTGACTTAAGCTCGTGAAGTAAATAATTGTTGATATGCACACGATGTAGGCGACTGTGGGCATGATGAATGACCATGGGTAGGAGGATCGCTCGGTTCGGTCATAGTTGAGGCATGTCTGTTTGAACGAAGGGCTCCAGCTGTGCTTTATTTAAATGCCGAAGATGGATGCACCGTGGCTCCTGCCGCCGCCTGTACCGTGCTGCACCTCTGTCCGGTTCAAACATAGCACGCTTGATTAGAAATGTCTGGCGGAATATATGGAACACGGATATTTAAGCACTCCGTTTCTATAGCTCCCCCCCTAATTGATCATAAGCAGTCCGCATTCTAGGAAAGGCTGGAGGGCTAGTCACCTGTTTTACTGCGGTGTTGAAGTAGTGTAAACAGCACGACCGCCTAGTCTAGAGTACTCGTGTTCAATGGATAGACGCGCCTAGAAGCAGCTCACGTTTCAATTGACTGAGCTTATCCATAGCTACGGTTTGGCCTTCAGTGCAGTATCTTGTTTTCCAGAGGGAAGAGAGACACATTCAGGTCTGGGGAAACCACTGCAGTGCAGAAGGGGCCTGCCTGATGTTTGTGTGTCTTTACCAAACTGAGTAAGGGCAGCTTTGGGGCGTCTTATTGATTCTGTACATGACGTGCAGAGCGCTCTCTTTGCCGCTTCGTGGTATAGACTCGTTTTAGGTCTGGCTTGAGAGCCACAGCTGCTGCTGGACATCGTGTTCTCAACAATGAGTTTTCAGAATTACTGTTAGCGAGAGGATTTGCTTTTGCCCACATGTTGGTTCCGTCGAGGACAGCCGTGATTGGGCCGGATTTGGTTGCTTCCACGGAAAGTGCTTGTATTCTAGTTTTTGCCTGATGGGAATACTTGTTCTCAATACAAGTGGATGTGGTGGCAAGGCAGAGATTAATTCTTTAGATGCCTGGTCTATTTATTGTATAAAGTTACAATAAAGGCAGAAGGCCTGCCATATTTATTCTGAACATCGTACATTAAAGAGGGAAGGCATCAGATGTTGGATTGTTTTAACTGTATTGCCTTTCAAAAGTAGTATATTACTTTGAAGTTCAGCGTACCCAATAGACCAGAGCTCCGGGACCTGTTGGCATATCTGAACAATTTATAAACTTTTTTGTAATTTTATATACATTTGGAATTTTATAACTGAATGCCAGTAGTTGCCTTGTGGGAAACATTAGGCAGAGCAGCAGTACTGTAGGCCTGAGTTGGTTATTGAGACATTCAGTAAGAAAGGCTATAAGACTGATTGTTGTGCTGGGAAAGTTATGGCCGATGCCATAGGTCTGATCTGTTTATTATGAAAAGTTAAGACCAAGGCAGTAGGCCTGGCTGCTTCATTGTAGACAACATTAAGTATACCCAACAGGCATTTCATGGTTGATGTTTATTACAGTTTGTAGACCTGTTCCGTTACATTAAATTACATCTCTTTGTAGGAGGCAAGTTGGTTGGTGTTGGGCTGCCCCTTTCGCAAACCATGGGGGCACAATATTTTATTTGTGATGTTCCTTTGTATGCCTTTTTGAGAGAGGCAATGTATTTTTGTTTGCAAACTGCAGTACTTTAGATATTTGGAATTTCCAACTGTATGCCGAATGGCTGCAAGTTTATGTAACATTCTGAAAGCATACGTTGATGATAAGCCATGGTAAAGGCTTGATGGTTCATGGGGGAACTTAAGTCTGATTCTAAATTATGTATGGGTGGATGCATGGATGGGTTGTTGGTTGGATGGGTTGATGGATTCCATAAATTGGTGAGGGATTGGCTGTATATATGCATCTATCCATACACCCATCCATACACCCATCCATGCATGCACCCATCCATGCATCCACCAACTCATCCATGAAAGCATTACAACAAGAGCCCGCAGCTCTCCTTCGTCTCTCCTCGCCCCCCCCCTTCCCTGTGCCCTGCCCTGCTATTGTAAATGACAATGCCATTTATTTATGTTTAAAAAAAAAACATAAATGAAAATGTCAAGAGCAATGCCAATAGCTCTAACTTTAACAAAGGCAAAACCATCGCATTGTAAATGCTTGTTGCTATACCAGGCATCGGTCTGACTCCAGAAACTTTTCAATAGCTCTCTAATCCGGCAGGGGCGCAAGCAACACTTAGGCATTGAAAGCAGCATACCCGTGACATCACTGGAGGCACAAAATACCTGCCTACGTGGCGTACTAGTATCTACGAGAATAACCATTACCAAAGGCAAGTAATTTCCACCGTGACAACGTGCTCTTGTGCACTGCCTTTCTTTTCATCTTCCCCACATAGCCTACAAAAGGCTGTCAATCCAGTTTGAATTCATGAGGACTGTCCACATATTAGCTGGCCACTCTTCAGGCTGTTAGTCGGTGGAGTTTTTTTTCTTACTTTGTTATGTTGATTTGTAACGTGCACAGATACTCATGAGTGTCCCGGCGCGAGGCAATGAGGGGCAAAAGTCTGGTACTAAACAAAGATGTGTTTTCAGGTTCTTCTTGAAAATCACCAGGTCCTGAATGCTCTGAAGGGCGAAAGGAAGAGCGTTCCATGCAACAGCAGCTTTCCAGGCAAGAGAGCAGCCACTTACATTTAAAGCAGGGGACCTGGGCGAGGTACTGGGACAGTTAACACAGGTGTCGCGCTGGAGTATAAAAAGAAAAGCGTTTTTTGCAGCTAGATAGGGCCATGAGATGAAGAGCGTGATGGGCCATAACTTAAGATTTAAAGTTAATCCATTCGGCTATGGGAACCCAGTGCAGAGAGAGAGATCTCACGCTAATCCTAGAGGGAATCTCAAGGAGAAGTCTTGCTGCAGCATTTTGGACCACCTGGAGCTTTTTTTAGCAGATAGCCCGGAATGCCAACGTAAAGGGCGTTGGCGTAGTCCAGCCGAGGAAGAATAAGGGCGCAAATAACAGTTTCTTTCACCACCCTAGGCAAGAGAGGGAGAAACTTACTTACGGTTTTCAAAAGGCCAAAACCGGTCCCAGCAAGTTTCCTGATCGGAGTAGAAAAGGAAAGGTTATCCTCAAACCACACCCCCAGGTACTTTGCAGACTTCCCTGTCGAAGTGGGAAGAGGGAACTCAGTCGGCCAGTTTCCTTAAAATTAGAAAGAAACTTTCCAAAAAGAAGAATCTCCAACTTCTCTTCATTGTACTTGAGTTGCGCAGCAGCTAGCCAATTAAAAATAGAAAACAAAAAGTGTTGAGCAGGGGAAACGGAGTCCACATTCTTATTCCAAGTAAAGAGAAACTGGGTGCAATCAGCCTAAGCCACAACCTTAGCCCCAAGGTCCTCTGCCAGATACACCAGAGGTGTAACAAATGTTAACAAGCATTTACAATGCAATGGTTTTGCCTTTGTTAAAGTTAGAGCTATTGGCATTGCTCTTGACATTTTTATTTGTTTTTTTTTAACAAATAAATGGCATTGTCATTTACAATAGCAGGGCAGTGCACAGGGAAGGGGGGGCGAGGAGAGACGAAGGAGAGCTGCGGGCTCAGGGAAGGGGGGGCGAGGAGAGATGAAGGAGAGCTGCGGGCTCAGGGAAGGGGGGGCGAGGAGAGACGAAGGAGAGCTGCGGGCTCTTGTTGTAATGCTTGCATGGATGAGTTGGTGGATGAGTTGGTGGATGCATGGATGGGTGCATGCATGGATGGGTGTATGGATAGATGCATGGATGGGTGGATGGATAGATGCATATATACAGCCAATCCATCAACAATTTATGCAATCCACCAACCCATCCAGCCAACCACCCATCCATGCATCCACCCATACATCCATGCATCATGCATCCATCCATCCATGATGCATCCATCCATCCATCATGCATCCATCTATCCACTGCGTCCCACTCCGACCCCTCTAAATATAACTCTTTTTTTTATAGAGATGACTGTATTCACTAGTATATGCAGTAGACCTTTCTACTCTAACATTCTTATGTGACTCTTGCAGTACATCTATTCTTATCCCTTCTATATGTATATAGAAATATAACGAGAATCAACAGTCTCTTCTTTGTGTGACTACATCTTGTACATTTCAATTGTTTTCCTGTTTGTATCTTTTACTTAACGCATGTAAATCAAAGTCCTTAGGTTTGGCAACTGGTTCTTATGTAAAGCGCTCCGACACCTTCGGGTAAAGTTTGCGCTACATAAAATCACATTAAATAAAACTTTACCCTACAAATCCAACCATCCATTTGTGCCTAGGCTTACATTTTACGGCCTCGAAGCACACAGAGAAGGGACTGTTTACTAAGTCGAGGCTTTGTAGGGTGCATGGCAGGGGACAGTTTTAGGCGCCAAGGGAGGGTAGGGAGCAGAGTCAGAGTACTTCACGGAGGTAGGGGGCAGTTTTTTATGGTTCAGGGCAGGGGGCTGCGGTACTTTTGGGAGCATGGCCTTATTTTAAAGGGCTCAGTTCAGGTGGAGGAACGGCACAAAACACCAGGCAGACAGAGGGAAGAAGGACACAAAAACGAGGGGGGTGATTGTAACGGAGGGCAGAACGGCATATCACGAGGCAGACAGAGGGCAGAAGGACACAAAAAAGAGGCGGGGGGTGATTGTAACAGAGGGCAGAACGGCACAAAACACCAGGCAGACAGAGGGAAGAAGGGACACAAAAACGAGGGGGGGATGATTCTAAGGGTTGGCAGAACGGCACAAATCACGAGGCAGACGGAGGGCAGAAGGACACAAAATCGAGGGGGGGGGGGTGATTGTAACGGAGGGCAGAACGGCACAGACACACCTGACAACACACTTCACATTCCAGAATACCTTAGAAAGACACACAATGAGATGGACACAAAGCAGAGGACAACACCAGACCCATCAGTGAAATCATTGCAAAACAGGACACTTAGTTAATAAATCATGTTAAGGACAAGCACCATATCCTGCAAAGTAATCATAAGGTCAAATTCTAGAACCCAGCCAAGCCATCGTCAAAAAACCACATTCAATGCAGAGAATCCACCTAAATTCCCTTTAAGAACCCACCTAGCAAACGTGTCCATCCCTCCATCCTTCCGCTGCCTGCCTTTGGGAAGAGTCCAAGCCCGGGCATGTCCACCTCCCCGTTCCTCTTGCACAGCCCCCCTCTGTTTTCGCTCTTCTCGCGGAGGGCGGCTCCAGGCCCTCGCACTAATTTGCTGTTTGGGCTGAGAGCGCCAGGAGTAATGAGGGGGCGTGAGAGGCGCCTTCATTACTGCGGCGCTTCCACGCGGGTGCAGCGGGGAGCGGTGCCTCGTGGCTGCATGTCTTGGGAGATCTCAGCAGTGCAGATGGGGCTGGACCAGCCCCAGGGCCGGCAGCACCCCCTGGGCAGGTGCGAGGGAGCGTGGGATCTCACCGGGGCCGGATTACACACAGGAACAAGGCACCCAGGCTATATCCGTCCACGCGCTGCCCCCGGGGGATGTCTTGTGCGATACAGCAGTGTCCCGGGGGCACGCGCGCACGACCCCCCACACACACTGTGTGTAATATGGCCCCTGGTGTTCGCACCCTCTTCCTGCTATTCCTGGAAAGCAGTGGCGCAGAAGGACTTCAGGTAGATCCGTCTACCTACTGACAGCTGCCACGTGACCTCATGTCATGTGCGTGACACCTTCAGCCAGTCCCGATTTTCACCCAACAGCGCTTTCTTTGCATTCTTGGGCATCTGGATTCCTTTATACTGACTTATTCTTTGCTATGTACTTCACCCGTTCCGATGTGCGACTGTATGCACCACTTAAAGGTGGTCGCGCTCATACGCTACATGAATCGCGCTGTCCGTTTTCCATTTCACTGGCGACCGAGTGTCACTCACGTTATTCATGATTATGTGTGCCTTCAAAATCAGCGTGCTTCTTGTTTGAAAAAAAGTTTCTTTTTGATAGCTCGGACCTTTACGAAAGTGACTTTGTCAGCGAGTCATCACTTGTCTGTTCGTCACAATATAAACAAATTCTTTGTCGGCGATCTTGAGCAGGAAGGCGGGTGCCAGCTCAATGCCGGACCAGATTCGGGGGCGTTCCCATGAACAGGCTTTCGGCTGACGTAGCCAAAAGGGAAAAATTCTCGGGAACGCCCCCGAATCTGGTCCGAGATTGACGGACAGAGCCTTCTCCCAATGGCTAGCCTCCATTTATGGAGCTAGCCAATGGGAGGAGGGGGCGGATACCCGACCCCGCAGAGAAAAACATTAGATTTTGCTAGCGCATGCGTACTTCGTACGCATTGGCTAGGCAAAACCTAAAAAGGAGGGGACTAAGGGACGACCCCAGGGGGACTCCTGTGGTCACTAACTGGGAAGAAGAAGAGGATGGTGGAAGCCTGATCTGCTGAGCCCGTCCTTCCAAGAAGGACCTGAGCCAGCCCCAAACAGTGCCTGACACACCGATCTTGGTTAAACACGAGAGGGGAGAGTGAGGGACAGTGTTGAACACCACCGACAAGTCAAGCAGAATTAATGCTGCCCTCCCGCTGGTGTCCAGACACTCCCTAATTGCCTCTGAGACCTACACCAGGGCAGACTCGGTACTGTGGGATGTTCCAAACCCTGACTGGGCCAGATGCAACAGGCCCTCTCTCTCAATAAACTCCGTAATTCGTTTGTTCACCACCTTCTCACACACCTTAGCCAAGCCAGGCAGGAGGGAGATGGGACGGTAATTGACTGCGCTAAGTGGGTCGAGCGACGGCTTAAGAGGCAAAATCTTGGCCTGCTTCCAGACCTCTGGAACCTGAAGAGACAGATTGATGATGCCATTCACTTCATTATTAATGGTCCCAATAACTGCTACCAACAATCTGGCTGGACAAGGGTCCGAAGGCGAGCCTGACTTCAGGCCCATATTAATTTTAAGGGAATCAAGGTGGTCCACAGGCCTGAAAGCATGCAAAGAATGATCGGGGTCAGCAGGTGATTACACCATAGCTGCACCAATGCCATTGTCACAAGAAGAGAAGGCAGCCTGAATGGAAAGGATTTTATCCCTGAAGAAATTGGATGCTCTCGCACCAGGTGTCTGTGGATGGAGACTCCCTAGATTGAGCGGCAGGGGACATAAAACTGAACAAATGTGTTTTCCATTGTGTTTGGAAGGGTCAATGAGAGTTACGTAGAATTGTCTTTTGACCAGAGTTATTGACCCATAATAGATTTTTTGTTCGAGTCCGAGCTTCTGCTTAAGAGCAGGACAATAATCACTGCAACGCCACACACGCTCCAGATTATTGCATTCGTGTTTAAGCGCTTTGAGGTCAGGAGTAAACCAGGGTTTAGATGGAGATTCCCCAGACATTCTTGGACCGGGGGGTGGGGGGGGAGGGAGGGAAACGAATCTACTACTGCATTTGAAACCCAACTAGTAAATTCACAAGCCGGCCCTCGAGACCCACTGAGAGGTTGGGCCAAGAAGCATACAATGCCTGACTGAGCGCAAGAGGATTAATTTTACCAATGGCTGCTTTGCATTAAGATCGCGTTGGTGGCTCGACATTGGTAACTTCCCAGGAAAAATAAGTTAAGAAGTGGTCGGACCATGAGACCGGGCCTGGACCATTCATCGAGATGGAAAAAATTAGTGCAGATTTGGTCTAGTATATGGCCTGGCTGGTGAGTGGGAAGGTTAATCTACTGGGAGAGTTGAGCCAGGTGCAAAGTATCCAGGCAGTCAAACGAATCCTTGCTGTCTGCCTGATCAAAGTGACTATTAAGATCTCCTAACACAATGTAATTGGAGAATTGCAAAGCCCGGAGAATATCAGCATCACCCCCAAGCCTGCAGAAAGAGGCCCGCAGGACCAGGGGGCCTGTAGATCAGGGAACCTCCCAAAGTGAAGTGAGCCGAAAAGCGTATGCTAAAATCAAGGGCCTCACAGTCTGCTCAAGAAGTAACATCGCCCTGCGAAGGACCCACTTATTCCTATAAATAATAGCCACTCTCGCCCACCCCCAGGGCAGTCGGCTCTGGAAACCTTATAGCCCTCAGGCGTAGCCAGGGTAACAATGAAATCAGATGAAGAATCAAGTCAGTTCTCCGTGATAAACAGAAGGTCTACAGGTCTGTCTACAACAAGCCCAAAGACATCTACATGATGTTTCCTGAGTGAGCGAACGTTAAGCAAAGCAGAAGAGATGGGTGGGGCACTCCAAGATCTGCATGAAAAGTGCTGGATTGGGCATAAAAAGACTGAACCCAAACCCAGCTTAAAGCCGCAGGTCGGGCAGATGGTGTTAATGCATTCCGCCACATTCCAATTACCTTGATGGGGCAGGTCCGGGTACAGAGAGCCCACAGAAAATCCCTGGCATAGCAAAATCTGCCCTCCAACCCTGGAGTTCGACTTTGTGGGCTGTGGGAGAGGGAAGAAGGTTGGGAGAGGGAAGAAGGTTGGCAGGGTGATCGATTGGCCCAGATGGAATGGGGTAACCTCTTACGGCAGGAAGGAAGCCCTGGCTCCTAGAACCAACTTGGAAGAGGGAACAATGGGGGCAAGGAGGTTTTAAACAGTGCTTGTAGCTCACGGACATGTGCAGCTGATGTTACTTTTAAAACAGTCTTTTTAATCACTAAGTAGTCGCAGAGGAAGGGTAATTGTGACAGTTCAAAAGCAGAGCTCATCAAAAATGTAAGAGCAAGGTTGAGGTCTCATTGAGGCACTATAAAAGGAGTTAGAGGAAACCTGTTCATGAGTCACCTCAAGAACCTCAATGGCAATTTGAAAAGAAACTGTTGGTCAGGCAGGCCTGAGAAGGCCGATAACTGGCAATTAACAGTGTCCAACAGATAGGCTTGAAGAGGATCTACTGAGTTGGCTGCACACCACTTGACGAACCTGCTCCATCTGCCTAGAAGCACATAAAATAACATTGACAACTTGAAGAAGCAAGAGAAAAGAACTCATGGTACCCTGCTCGATCTCCAGGCTGAAGGTGGAGGCTGTGATGCAGAAATTGCCCCCGCGATTTAAAGAAGTTCTACCATGTGAGGGAGACAGAATGAGGGACAAAGGGAGAGGTGTACGAGGTCTGCATACCACGCCCTTGGTGGCCAGTCCAGGGGCATCAGAATTACTTTGGTCCAGTGGAGGCGGATGTTTCTCAAAACATAATAAATCAAGGGTATGAGAAAAAACGCATGGGGAGCACCGAATTTTGGGCAGTAAAGTGAGGGCAAAGAGATTCACAGGAAGAGTGCACCAGCGATTGAAGATCTACAGGACTACCTTTGAGTGTAGGCATGAATTCTAGTCCGTAAGATAACATTGGCTGAGACGGTCCAATGGTACACTTAGCGCATAAGCTACATCATTGGCTAAATCCCAGATCCGAGCCCCGAATCAGATCTGCAGAGCTATCCCGGGAAGGGAAGGAAGGGTTTGAGAGGCAGTCAGATCACCTGCAATTCCAACACAATGCTATGGAGCCTTCTTCTGGAGACCAGAAACCTCTGACCTCCAATTCTTCCAGATGAGGAGGAGCCCCACTAGAGTGGAGGCATCCATTATAACAGCAGTCACAGGAGGTGGAAGGTTAAAAGTTTCCCCTTGGGACATGTTGCATCTACACCTCACCATTTTAGATCAATTGCAGCGCCCTTGGAGAACTTTTGATAGCTCCCACATGTTGGAACCACTGCCTGCAGAGGCACCACTGGAGGACCCTCATGCACCAGCATGTATGAGTGATACTTGAGGAAACTAGTAGACCAAGCATGAGTTGGACTGTCGGGACTGGAACGATCGCTGAAACAATGGAATCATAGCCGGAATGTCCTGAACCCATTATGGAGGGAAGGCTGAATTTGTTGTTTGTCCAGTACTGCCCCCTTCTAGACCCATTAACAGGATGTGCTGAAAGAGCACCAGTTGGAATATGTGCATATTGATGTAAAAGTAGAGATTGAACAGCAATGTGGCCATCATCAGCAAGTGCCAAGACATCATCCTTGATGACCTGGCTTTGATGAGCTAGTCATCCAGTTATGGGATTCCCGCGTGACTGAGATGAGCCGTTACCACCACTATCACTTTCGTGAAGACTCAGAGAGGAAGTCAGACCAAACAGAAGGACTGCAATCGGTAGTGTTCAGATTTCACCAAAAAGTAAAGATATTTTCTGTGTGACTGTAGATCAGAGATGTGCCAGTCAACTTCCAGCACAAGCAGAACCAGAGCTAGGGACAGCATTTTGAACTGTTCCTTTTTAGATGAACCAGTTCAGAACCCCGAGGTCTAGGATCATACAGACTGCAGTTCTTTTTGGAGACCGGAAGTACTGGGAGCTGTACCATTGACCCCATTTGTGCCTGTAATCAACTCCGCAATAGCTTTTGGAGTAAGATTTTTACTTCCTGTTGTAGGACATATAGGTGGTCTGGCGGACGTGCATCAGTAGGGGAGGAAGGGGTGAGGTTTTTTGTTGAAAGGGTAGGGAATACCCCCTTTCCACAATCTGCAAGGCCCAACGATCTGAAGAAAAGAAACACCACTCCATACTTGTGGAAAGGAGGATACCCTTTCTCCACCTGGTTGCATGTGCTGTGACAAAAGATAACTAGGGCTGTTTCCCTGCAGGGGCTGGGGGAAGGAAAGGAAAGGAGGAGGAGGAGGCGGCAAGTGAAAGTGGATGGTCTTGGTGTTCTTCCTTTGCCCCAACCTATATACTGCCTATGCAAGGTGTACACTTGTTCTTGTTGGGACTGTTGTGAACATCCCCAAAAGGACAAGCTGGGAAGGTACATTGGAGTCATTTGGACACCCTTTGTAAACCCAATATTTTGCAGCCATATGTGGAGACAGAAAAATAGATGTTCCCATGGCTCTGTTGCTGTACTCGAGGCAGTATGTAGTACTTGGTCGCAGCTTTACCATACCCAGTCTTCTCCCACCAATTCTGAAAAATGACTTCATATGGTTCAGCAGATTTGGGAGAACTGTTTGTGCTGTGTCCCAAAGTCATGTACCTATTTGCCGGGGAGACAGATGGCATTTAAAGCTATGTTCCCTGCTGAGAACAACTTCTATGAAAACTGCACCATTATGTTTTAGTCTTTCATAGGGTGTGGTAGGAAATGCACCCAGTGACCGCTTGCAGGAGCAAGAGGATTGTACCTCAAAGCTCTTTGGTGAACACACAGTCCAAAGGGTCCGGTCTATTGTGTCTTGCTATTTATCTGTGGTGGATGCAGTTGGCTTTTCCAATATAGCAAGTATAAGTTCGGTCATAGCCACATTAAAGGGTAGTAAGAGTTCTATAGTATGGGAAGGTGTAACTCCACCACAACTGTCACAACACTGGCTATAAAATGAATGATGAAAAAAACTGTGCATGGCAGGGGCGCAAATTATAGTTACCTTAGGGCACGAGTTACAGTTACTTGAAATAACTGCTGAATTTCTATTGTTTTGTATGTGTAAAATCTGAACATAACTTTAATGTCCATGTAACCTTTGTTTTTTTGTGTGAATTTCAAAGTGTTTTATTTTATTTTCTAATGAGAACGTCCCTGTAACCTTAATTTTTTCAGTAAAATTCGACCATTTTTAATGCCATTTCCGAATTATAACATTCTTGTATGTAACCTTTGTATTTTTCATGTTGTGTCTCTGTACGTGTATGCATGTGTGCACAAAAATGGCTTTTTTGTTTTGCTAATATCTTTGGGGCTTTTTTGATGAATATTCACGAAATCTTTAAAAAGAAATAGACAATGCAGGGGGGGGGGGGAAGAGGGGGTAAACAGAACTACAACAAATTTGGCTAAAATATACACAAAATACAGAAACAAGCTTTCATCAAACATGCACACAAATTATAAAATAGTTTATTTAATTGACAAATTAGTTTTTTTTTTAAATCTACATTTTATTGGGACAGTTGGGATGTTTCTAAATTCACTCATAGTCCATACTATAGCCTGTTTGATGCACTTGCACTTCTCCCATGAATCACTCTAGATACTACATTTTTTAGCCTCCAATTTAATTTTTGCTTTTTTAATTTATACACACCTTATTAATGGGTGATCATTTCAACTAAGCAGTTGGAGACTCTGCTCAGGCTTTGCAGACCCTCCAGGGCCCAGACCACATGTTAAGCATCACTGTGAGAACAGGTCATGAGAGTTTTAACATGTAAATTCATAAACAGTGGCTGATGAGGGCACAAGTTATAGCTACTTGAGTTAACTATAACTAGTGAATTTCAATGGCAGAGTTTAACATGTAACAACTGAAAACTTCACCCCCACTTAATCACTTTAACCTTTGGTTTTTTCCCCAGTTAATTTTTAGTAACGTAGAATACATTAAAAATACCTACTATTGCATCTAATTGCATAACTCCTAAGAGTTACTAAAAATGCTTGCATGAGAAATGTTTTCTGTTAAAAATTTGTGAAACATTAAAATTAATTTTTCATAGTGAAATCAGAAACATTTAAAGTATGAGTCCAGCACTGTATTGAAGTGTTTACTTTGTTTATTTGGAATATTCCCCTTCAAACAATATCTTAGAGCTCGAATTAAAAAAAAATAATTCATCATCATCACAATAAAATGGCTTCTTAGTAATTTGATACAAGACACTTAGGTGGAATAATCTGTTAAAACAAAAGAAATTTAGTTAAAGTTTTCTTATTGCAATACGCTTCATGCATTGCATACTATACACAATCCTTCCTTGGTGGGCTTATGTTAATACATCAAAACCTTCCTCATATTTTTCGTAGTTTAATTTCACACAGTCCCCATAAGAGCAACCCATACTCTTCAACATGCCAAAACGTGACGGCTCCTTGTACTCCGAAAAGGAGGAAAGATTACAAATGAGTAAGCAAATCCTCCTCCATATTGAGCCCCCTCACAACCCCAAGGATGTTTGTGTTAAGCTCTACATTATACATCACCTCTAGCCTTCTAATTTGTTTCTACATATCTACTGGGGACCTGGTATTGGTTTATTCAGCTGATAAAATTATAGTTAGCATGACAATGTTATGCAGGACAGGTGACATGTTCGATAGGGGTGATGCCATACTATAGTAGGCCGAAGAAAGAACATTAGGACAAAGCACAAAAACCCAGCAAGCAGAATTAGAAGGCCAATTGTAGGCCGATATTGTGATCAAGGTAGTGAACCTGAGATTACAAAACTACAGGATAATTCAGGAAAAAAGAAAGGGCACATAAATGCTACTTCATTGCGCATTTAGAAGTAGTGTTCACCTCTCCGGAGCAATTTGATTCCAATGATCTGGGTAGGAGAACAGGCCCGGTTGGGGTGGCAGGCGCTCATAATGCCTTTTGTGCGGTCTGTTTTGGGGGTCCCAGATTTTTACTTATATTATTGTAGGAAAGTAGCATCCGCTTATTATGGTTACCTCCACTTTTTGCTAAATGTGAAGTTGTTTTTGACTAGTGTGCCAATCATGACCCTAGTCTATCTGCTTTCTCCTTAAACTGTTATGTTATGTACTTGGGTATATTCCAGATTGGATACGGCGATACCCTTGTCAGTCCCTAGTATATGGTACACATATACCCAGGGCATAGGTACCCCAGAGGCCTCCCATGGGTTGAAGCATGTATTATGTCACCCAAAAGAGGCCATGCAAAACAGGTCTGCCATTGCATCCTGTGTAAGTTGGTGCATGCAACATTTACGTAAGATACAGGGTTTACTAGATCTAAGAGTCACTGCACTAAAGGCCTGCTATAGGGGTGACTTTTAGGTTTTAATCTTTGTTTTTAATTGCATTTTCAGATATACAACAGGGCAGCAAATAGGGTTTAGTATGTTGGCGACAATGTAGAAAGACCTTGCACAGCAATAGCAGTTATACATCTTGTGGTTACCTCAGTAGGTGCGAATAATAATTACAAATGCATCAATAGTATGCACCTCCCGACCATCCGCCACAAATCCCACATTTATGCATAGTGAATGAGTACAGCAACAGTCATCAGTACAACCATACCAAAAGACAGGGTCCATTTCCCACAGACAAACAGGGCACATATTACATTATGGAGGTTGTGAGCATGGGCCTGCAGTAGGTTCTATTGGATGTGTTATAAGGTACAATTTGAGAGAGTCCCATATGTCCCGAGGCCGGAACGAGAATGGGAGGAGTTCGGCATAAGTATGGAGTAGTTTCTGTCCTGTAACTCCAGTTCTGTAGTAGGGGTATCTCTGTTATAGTCATAATCTAGTGAATAGTCCCGCCCATGTGCGTGGACCCCGAGCAATCAAACATAATCTCTTAAGGTGTTGAAAAAATGCAGAACTGCACAGACACTTAAGAGAGAATTAAAGACAGATAATGCAGCCTATATCCACAGGCTACTCTGTCCAGTACTTCAACTAGAAATTCCACCAAAAATCCACAAACAGCAAAGCCTGTCCAGATTTTCCCTTGCTTTAACAGCAAAAACCCCTCTGGAATGATAGAGAGGAAGACATGGACAGACAAGCCCCATAGGCTGCCATTATGTGGCTCAGAACAGGATACTGTGCCTTTAAGAGAACTTTCCAGAAGGATTAGTTACTTACCTGTAATCCTAGTTCTCTTCCAGGGGTATCCTCATCAAAGTCATAAGCATTAGAATATTCCCGCCCATGTGCGGGACCCCGGAAACACTATATTATATGTGCCCCACATATATATACACGTATATATATAAACATATATATATATGTATATATGTATATATATATAAAAACATGCAATAGCAGCCAAAATAAAAACAGCGCTGAAATATGCTGTAAAGAATTTCCACCATACATGAGTAATAAGCATTAGAAACATGAAAGACAACACAAAGTTTGTTTTAGAAACTGTTTTAATGCTCAAAAAGCAGTAGAAATTCTCATAACTCACTGGAAGCATAGACAGCTCCCAGGCTGCATTGCAAACACACAGTCTAAAAAGACTGAAAAGCTAACCTGTAGCTGCAAAGCAATAAACTGACACCGTGCCTTTAAGGCACCCATGACCCCCAGTATCCCATCATGCCTCAGGGGTGACAGTTAGGTCGGTTGTTCTTTTCGGAGACTGAAAATAAACCCAGTAACAGATAGGTTAACAATATCTCCTTATTAAAGAATTTCCTTTGCCCGGGGAGGCGGGAGGGTTGCTTATGACTTTGATGAGGATACCCCTGGAAGAGAACTAGGATTACAGGTAAGTAACTAATCCTTCTCTTCCAGGGGATCCTCATCAATAGTCATAAGCATTAGAATAGAATAGCGAGCCTCACCTCATCTCCCTGCGGGCAAAGGAGTAACAATACAGTAATAACCATATTAAGCCTAGTAACCACTAAGCTCGTACAGGCCGTAGGCTACCCAAATAGATTCCCCAAAGAGGCTTGTCCTACTTGAGTATCGGCCCTGGAATCAGATTCTAGGCAGTAATGCCTTGTAAAGTTATGAACTGATTTCCATGTTGCAGCCTTGCATATCTCTGACATTGGAATGTCGTGCAAGAAAGCTACTGTAGCGGCCTTCCCTCTAGTGGAATGTGCTTTGGGTGACCCCAACAAAGGCTTGCCTGCAAGCTGATAGGCCAATTTAATGCATGAGACAATCCATCTCGCGACGGACCTCTTGGCCGCTGGAAAACCTGTTCGCATTGAACCATAGTTCACGAACAGTTGATCCGTTTTCCTAATCCCTTTGGTCATTTCCAAATAGAACTTGAGCACTCTCTTAAGATCTAAGGAGTGAAGCGACCTCTCGGCTGGGGTCGTAGGATTTGGAAAAAACGAAGGGAGGGAAATGGACTGATTTATATGAAAATCAGAAATGACTTTAGGCAAGAAAGATGGATGAGCCCTTAGGACTACTCTATTGTGATGAAAAACAGAATATGGTTCTTTCGCACAGAGCGCTTGAATCTCGCTTACTCTGCGCGCAGAGGTAATCGCCACCAAAAAAGGCCGCCTTCCAAGAGAGATGTTGCAAGGAGGCCTTGTGGATGGGCTCGAAAGGAGGTGACATTAACCTGGATAGAACCAGGTTCAACTCCCATGGAGGAGAAGGATTTCGCACAGGGGGATACACTTTTTTCAACCCCTGGAACTTGAAAGAAAGAAATCTGATCAGGTGATTTTCTGTATGCTACTATGGCTGACAAATGCACTCTAATAGAAGCGTACTTTAAATCAGCAGTTGCCATGGAAAGGAGGTATGGCAAGATGACGTCCTCCTGCCCTTTAGTCGGATCTAGGTGATGATCCCTACACCATAAGTAAAACCTTTTCCACTTGAACGCATAGGACGCTCTTGTGGAAGGCCTCTTAGCCTCTTTTATAATGTTCATGCATTCGGGAGGCAAGTTCAGATGTCCATATTGCAGGACCTCAGGTGCCATGCTGTTACGTTCAGCGATGGGAGGTTGGGATGCAGTATCCTCCCGTTCATCTTGCTCAACAGGTCCGGCCTGCAAGGGAGTCGTCTGTGTGGACACACAGATAGATGTAGAAGGTCCGGGTACCACCACGGCCAATCCGGAGCTATCAGGATCATTTCCATGTTTGACCTGCGGAGCTTGGAAACTACTCTCGGAATCAGAGCCAGTGGGGGAAACGCGTAAGCGAATGTCCCTGACCAATCCATCAGTAGAGCATTGCCCTGCGTCCCTGGCCGGTGGAACCCGGTGGAACCTGGACGCGAAGGCGTGGCATTTGGTGTTTTCGTCTTCTGCAAACAAGTCTATGGTTGGACGACCCCAGCAACGAAAAAGCTCTTCTACTACTTCGTCGTTTAGCACTCAGTCTGGCTGATCTTCGAAATGCCTGCTGAGTGAGTCTGCTTTTACGTTCAACTCGCCTGGAAGGTGCACTGCCACTACCGTGAGGCCTCGAGAGAGGAGCCAATGCCAGATTGTCTGAGCCTCTCGAGAAAGTGGGCGAGACCTTGTGCCTCCTTGTTTGTTCAGATAGAACATGGTGGTCGTATTGTCCGTCTGAACTAGGACTGAGTTGGACTCTATCGCTGGAAAGAAAGCTTTGAGAGCCAGAAATACCGCTCTGAGCTCCAGCATATTGATGTGGTATGTCTGCTCCTGCGCAGACCACTGGCCTTGAATTTGAAGCGGACCCATGTGCGCTCCCCAGCCTTCCAGAGAGGCATCCGTCACTATAGACTGGGATGGAAGAGGTTGGTGAAACAGTACCCCCACCAGTAAATTCTTTCTCCGAGCCCACCATTTGATGGCATCTTTCGTTGCTTGGGAAAGCATGATCCGATCTTCCCAACATCCTGTCGCTTGGTCCCACTGATCCTCCAGAGCCTGCTGTAGAGGACGCATTCTCAGCCTGGCGTTTGGGATGAGAAAAATGCAGGACGCCATGGAACCCAGCAGGGATGCTACTTGTCGGGCTGTTGGAAGCCGAGACTCTAGCAGGAGTCCACATTTCTGACTTATGGAAAAAAGTCTCTCCTCCGAAGGAAACGCTTTTCCCACTTTTGTGTCCAGAATGGAGCCTAGGTAGTGAATGGACTGTGTAGGCCGCTGGACTGACTTCTCCAGGTTCACATGGAGGCCGAGCCTGCGCAACTGGTGCAGACACAGATGTAGATCGTGCTTTACCTGTACCGGAGATGGACCTTTTAGGAGCCAGTCGTCCAGGTATGGGTAGATGAAGAGCCCCTTCTTGTGAAGAAAAGCCGCCACCACTGCCATGCATTTGGTGAAGACTCGTGGTGCGGACTTGAGACCGAAGGGTAGCACCTTGTACTGGTAGTGTTTGTTCCCTACGACAAACCTCAAGTACTTGCGATGTTGCTGAGCAATTTTGATCTGAAAGTTCGCATCTTGCAGGTCCACCGAACACATCCAATTTCCGACCTGAAGATGCGGGCATATTTGGCGAAGCGCTAACATGCGGATCTTTTCTCCGACGATGACTTTGTTTAAAAGTCGCAGATCGAGTATTGGTCTGAACTTGTCCTCCTGATCTTTTTTGGGGACAAGAAAATATCTGGAGTAAACTCCCTTTCCTCTTTGAGCGAGAGGAACCTCCTCTATCGCTCTTTTTTGCAGTAGGACTTTTACCTCTCTTCGGAGCAAGCTTAGCTGGTGAGGGCAAGAGCTCTTTGGAGGAATGTTCTTCGGAGGCGCACGGAAACGTAGCCTGTATCCATTGCGCAGTATATTCAGCACCCACTGATCCTTTGTGATGCTGACCCACTCTGCTAGGTGTTGTGAAGCACTTCCTCCCACTGGAGTGGGTAATGGCGCCAGAGGAAGCCACTGCTCATCTCGAAACTGGGATTTCCCCTGGTTCTTATTTTGAGACCACTGAGGGGTTTGAAACCTCTGTTGAGCCCCTCTCCCCCTGTTGGTCTTGAAGCGGCGTTTGAATTCTTTCTTCTTCTCCAAACCCACCGCTTTCACTGTGTCCAGTTCCGTCTTCATTCGGGTCATTTCTTCGTCAGCATGTTCCCCGAAGAGAGCGGAACCCGAAAAGGGGAGATTAAGGATGCGATGCTGAGCATCCGGCTTCAGACCTGTAAGGCGCAACCAGGCCGACCTCCTGGCACAAACCCCATGTGAATAGGAATGCGCCGCAAGGACAGCACCATCCGCAGCCGTGCTGATCACCTGATTCGCCACCAGACATCCTTCTGTCACAGTCTCTTCAAAATCCTGCTGGTCTTCTTTTGGCGGCTTGGATTTGAACCTTTCCATGGAGTCCCATAAAGATCTGTCATATCGACCCAGAAGCGCAGCCGCACTAGAAACCTTAAGAGTGGATGCCGCTGAGTTGCAAACCTTGCGACCCAAGGAGTCTTGAGATTTGCTGTCCTTGTCTGGTGGGACTGAAGAGGAACTGGCAACTGCATGTGTCTTCCTCGCCGCTGCCACAATTACAGAGTCTGCTGGAGGGTCAGATTTTACAAAAACCGGGTCAGAAGAGGCCGGTTTGTATTTTTTCTGAATGCGGGCTGGCACCGCTCTGATAGCCGCTGGAGTTAGGAAAACCTCTTTGACAGGATCCATAATCCCCGGGACTAAAGGCAGCAGAGGACGGGAGATAGCTTTTTTGTGTAAAGTCTCAAAAATGACTGTCGTTGTAACCTGAGAGACAGACATTTCAATGCTCAGCTTCTGAGCTCCTCTTTGCAGGACATCTAGATACGTGCCAATGTCATCCACTGGAGAGGATCTGGACGTAGGACTGTCCGTCAACGTAGGGGAGTAGTCCCTCTTGGAAGACCTGGTAGAAGAGGTAGATGAAGTAGATGGAGTTCGTCGACGTCTACGGTGAGCACTGTGCCTCCTCTCCCGAGATCTTTTTGAACGCTCCTCCCGCCTAGGAGAGCGAGATCTGTCTGAACGAGGTCCTTTTCTGGGAGATCGGGACCTTCTGGGAGATCTGATTGGTGTTCTCACAGGTGATTTGCGCCTGGGAGGGCTACGCTTGTCCATCTCCTCTACCAGATCCTGAAGAGGAGACCTGTGCTGTGGGCTGGCATATTCTTGCATACGTTTGGAAGCCCCAGAATCTCTCCAATGGTCTAAAGACCTGTACCATCTAGCTCAGGAGATTTGCGCACAGGACTTCTGGACTTTGAAGATGCAGTTGAGGAGCCAGAGGACCGTGAAGTGGAATGACGGGAAGCTGACTCCGTTACCATAACCACATCTGAAAACCTCGACGTCGAGCTATCTTCCCTCGCCGTCGAGCACCCTCGGGGAGTCGGCGGGTCAAACAATCTCGACTTTGATTGTCTATGCGAGGATCTATGGTCCCTCGACGTCGAGCGGCGATGACCCGCCGTCGACGGAGTTCTCTGTCTCGACGTCGAACGGCGATGACCGGCCGTCGACGGAGCCCTCTCTCTCGACGTCGAACGACGATGTCCAGTCGTCGACGGAGGCTTCTCTCTCGACGCCGAACGACAATGTCCAGTCGTCGACGGAGGCTTCTCTCTCGACGTCGAACGACGATGTCCAGTCGTCGACGGAGCTCTCTGCCTCGACGTCGAACGGCGATGACCAGCCGTCGACGGAGTCCTCTGCCTCGACGTCGAATGTCTGTGCGACGACGGCGGAGGGGTATTGGGCACCCTCGACGCCGAGCGCTGACGAAACACTGACGGAGACTGCCTCCTCGACGCCGATCGACTTTTTCCTGTCGACGGTGGAGGGGTCTTGGTCCTCGACGCCGAACGTCGTTTTTTAGACGACGGCGGAGGGGTCACACTTCTCGACGCCGGTCGTCGCCTGGATGACGACGGCGGAGTGACCTCCCTCGACGCCGGTCGTCGCCTGATTGACGACGGCGGAGGGGTCTTGGATCTCGACGCCGACCGCCGCCCGGTTGACGGCGGCGGAGTCACCTTCCTCGACGCCGGTCGTCGCCCGGTTGACGCCGGCGGAGGGAATTTCAACGACTGAACTGGATCCTTCGACATCGTCGACGTACCTGGTCTTCTTTTCGACGGCGAGCCCGCCGTCGACGGTAGTTTAGAAGAGAGATGATCCAACGGTGGTTCTTTTCTCAGCGCTGAGCCCGATGCTGAAGGTGAAGGGTGTGAAGACTTCTTTTTTGAAGATGTATGAGCCTTCTTGGAGCCCTTCTTCACCGGAGATCTTCCTCTTGATGACCTGTGAGCCAGGCCATAAATGCGAATCCTCTCCCTGTCCTTGAGAGTTCTTCCTGACAGGTGCTCACAATGAGGACAGGTGCCTGGATCATGATCTTCAGGCAGACACAGGATACAGACGTCGTGGTTGTCTCATTTGGCCTTCTTGTTGCCACAAGAAGGACATTTGTCAAAGAGTGAAGGCATTCTCAGGAGAAAATGTTCACTAAACTGACTGAAAAAGACAGTATCTTACTTGACTAGATGTTAAATGTCAAAGTAAGAGCAAAAGTTGTTAAAAGTGAAGTATTTTTCTGTCAAAAAACAGAAAATTAGTGGAGCTGTGTAACCAGGGTCCTTCTCTGAAGGAACCGGAAAGAACAACTGACCTAACTGTCACCCCTGAGGCATGATGGGATACTGGGGGCCATGGGTGCCTTAAAGGCACGGTGTCAGTTTATTGCTATGCAGCTACAGGTTAGCTTTTCAGTCTTTTTAGACTGTTTGCAATGCAGCCTGGGAGCTTTCTATGCTTCCAGTGAGTTATGAGAATTTCTACTGCTTTTTGAGCATTAAAACAGTTTCTAAAACAAACTGTGTTGTTTCTCATGTTTCCAATGCTTATTACTCATGTATGGTGGAAATTCTTTACAGCATATTTCAGCTCTGTTTTTATTTTGGCTGCTATTGCTTAGATATATACATATATATACATATATATATATATACATATATATATATACATATATATATACATACATACATATATATATACATATACATATATATATATATATATATATATATAGTTAGGAATTAGCATTTACAAAACCTTATTTTACTCACACAAAACCATTGAAATTCGCATATATAGTTAGTTGCAATAACTATATATCGCGCACCCGCAATCCACTGCTGATCATGTCACATATTACATCATTCATGACATGGTCGGTGACATCACTGATGACATCACTGATGACATCACTGATGACATCTCATTTGACATTACTGATGACATCATTCATGTGATAATACGATGAACCTCTTCAGACTCTAATATAACCTTAGATACACTCAGTGTAAACAGACACTCACAGACTGTCACTCATCCATGGAGTTACTCACACACCTAGTCAGTCATGCAAAGAATCAATCACACCTCCATTTCCTCAACTATACAGTTATACACACCTTACTTATTCAAACATATACTAACACATATTTACTCTTATACAATCCCTGATACAAGTTCACAATGATCCATACAGCCACTCACACATTCACTGGCTCTTATGCACAATTATTTATATATGTCAACTCTCACATGTACTGTGTTTTACATATGTACTTACTTTGACATGTAGCACTGAGATATCCATTCACTCACCAATACACTCATGCACACAGTCAACCGCCCATACAGCTGTTTCCACATGCACTTTTGAACCCATATATCTAGTGAATCAACTGCTCACACATCTTTACACAGAGTCATACACCCCCCAGCCACCCACACACACACACTCAGTCTCCCATACAAATACTTTGGCAACCAATCAATAACCCATATAGTTACTCATATAGCTACTGATCAACACATGCAGCAGTTTACAGAACAAGACATAATGATGCACAAATTAAGACAGTTTAGTCACTAACCCATGCACTCAGTGAGACATTTAATCACTCACTCATACAGTCAGTCATGCACCTACTAAATCCTTCATCCAGACACTTATACATCCACTCATTCTTCAATATGTAAGACATATTTTAACTTTACAGAAACATACAGTCACTGGATGTTGTCATCAGTGATGTCATCAGTGATGTCATTTGAGATGTCATCAGTGATGTCATCAGTGATGTCATCAGTGATGTCACTGACCATGTCATGAATGATGTAATATGTGACATGATCAGCAGTGGATTGCGGGTGCGCGATATATAGTTAGTGCAACTAACTATATATGCGAATTTCAATGGTTTTGTGTGAGTAAAATAAGGTTTTGTAAATGCTAATTCCTAACTATATATGGTCTATAACCTATGGTTTTTTCAGTGAATTTCATGTTTTTTTAATAGCAAATATCAAAAGCTGTAAAATGTATTCTTTTAAAGGAAAAATATATTTTATATGTATTTAATATAATTTTTTTATGTATATAAATTTTTTGAGGGAACGAATTTATCAACTATCATGCTGAAGAAGAGTGTGGGGAAAAAAACCAAAGAGGAGGACTAAGAGGAAAGAACAATCAGTTCAAAAATACAATTGCTTTAAAGCATGAAGTGCTTTTCCACACATTTACATTTAAATAACCCATATTAGAACATACAAAATATCTACAGAGGAGACGGTGTACATTGAATTTTAGACTCTTCATTGGTACCTACATGTTGGTACTTACATCACCCACACAACACAACAGCTCCATTCAGAGCTACCCTACCTCAAAGCACTCTAAAATATTATTTTACTATTTCCCTTGGTTTTCCCCTTGTTACGCTTTCCGGAACGCTACCCGGTGTGCGGACCGGGCGCTAACCGTGCGAAAATTTGAAAAAAAAAGTGTTTTTTTTTTTTTACATATATGGGCCTCCTCAGCCACCCTCAGAAAACCTAGGGGGTCAGGATATGTCTCCCGTGCCCCCTTATACCCATTCCCAACATTGTTTATCCTCCATCTTGTGACTAAATTCGTCCGAAACACAAGATGGCGGACTCCCGTTACGCTACCGGTGAGCTACCCAGTTCGCGTACCGGGTAGCGCTTCCACCGCGAAAAATCGAAAAAAAATGTCTTTTATTTTTTTGCCCCGCGGGGCCCTTTAATAGCCCCCACATTAATCCTAGGGGGTCAGGAGGGGTCAACCTTGCCCCTTTCATTCATTTCCCCCTTCGTTTATTTCCACCTCTTGTCTCTCGATCCTACCGAGAGACAAGATGGCGGCCGCTCCGGACTGTTTAGAATGTTGAGTCACCGGAGAGCCAATCCGCTTCTCCTCGCGAAGCTCTGTTACGTGTCTGGTACACGAACCGGGGCGCTACCCGGGACGCTGTCACAGATATATATTTTTTTTTGAACGTTAATTTCTCAAAATCCACTGGAGCACATATCTTGAGACCTAGCAAAGGCACATCGGGCAAACAGTCTCTACAATTTTGCCAAGTTTCATAGAAATCCATTCAGCCGTTCGAGCTAAAAGTAAGTCCAACCGCCCTATGGAAAACTCAATGTTAAAAACACGTTTTGGGACCGCCCTTTTTTCTCGGCCCCCGCTTGACGAAACCCCCCCAAACTTTTAGGGGACGCTCAGAAACAAAATGTGCCATTTTCCTGAAAATTTCAGCCAATTCCGTCCATCAACGCCAAAGTTATTCAACATAGAATTTTCAGAAATCCCTATAAAAAAAAAATCCTAACTATATATACCTACTGGCGACCGCCAGTAGGATATATAGATTATATATTTATATATATATATATATATATATATTTATATATATATATATATATATATATATATATATATATATATATATAAATAATTTCTATGGCAAAATGAAACCCCTCATTTTGTTCCTTTGCAAATTAAATGTTTTAAGTGTTAACACTTTATTCCAATCAAGATGACTTCAGGTGTGCCATACTTTTGTCATAAGTAAGACTTAGCGCTCTAGTTGTTCTTTAGAACACTCTGGGACATTCTGTCACTGGGCTATAGTTGGGCTACATCTGGCTGATATTTGGGCTACATTTGTTTTGTTTTTGTCTCTGGTGGCCATCTTTGGTCTACATTGGGCTACATTTGGGCTCTAACATATATATAGCCCAATGTAGCCCAATATATATTTTTCAAAGTTAATTTTCGTAAAAACCACTGGAGCATATATCTTGAGACATAGCAAAGGGACATCGGGCTCCCAGTCCCTACAAATTTGCCAAGTTTTGTGGAAATCCATTCAGCCGTTCGAGCTAAAAGTGAGTCCAACCGCCCTATGGAAAACTCAATGTTAAAAACACGTTTTGGGACCCCCCTTTTTTCTCGGCCCCCGCTTGACGAAACCCCCCCCCCCCCCCCAAACTTTCAGGGGACGCTCAGAAACAAAATGTGCCATTTTCCTGAAAATTTCAGCCAATTCCGTCCATCAACGCCAAAGTTATTCAACATAGAATTTTCAGAAATCCCTATTCAAAAAAATCATATATATATATATATATATATATATATATGGGGCACATATAATATAGTGTTTCCGGGGTCCTGCACATGGGCGGGAATATTCTAATGCTTATGACTATTGATGAGGATCCCCTGGAAGAGAACTTCACAGTATCCCAGAATGACCTGCAGGTCCCTTTTACTTTCAGCTTTTTGAAGGCGTAACACGCCAGACCTGTAGCATTCCTTACATGAATATCTCTCTCCACCGGGAAGGAGGGCGGGCGCTTATGACTATAACAGAGATACCCCTACTACAGAACTGGAGTTACAGGACAGAAACTACTCCTTCTGTAGTAGGGGATCTCTGTGTATAGTCATAATCTAGTGAATAGAATGGCAAGCCCATCCCCACACCAAAGCGGCGGTGGAGAAAAGAGAAAATAACACCACTACAGTGCGAACAGATTTCGCAGCGAAGCCTGCCCAACCTGAGCGTCTGCTCTGGCATCCGTGTCCAGGCAGTAATGCTTAGCAAAGGTATGGACCGACTTCCAAGTGGCCGCCTTGCAGATTTCTGCAATTGGAACATTACGGAGCAAAGCAGTCATGGCAGCTTTGCCCCTGGTGGAATGAGCCTTAGGTTTACCCCCTAAGGTCTTACCAGCTTTTTGGTAACAACAGTATACAGGACACAATCCACCTAGAAATGGACTGTTTAGAGGTAGCAAGACCCGTCCTGACTGATCCATAATTGATAAACAATTGGTCTGACCTACGAATATCTTTGGTTTTATCCAGATAAAATTTCAACACCCTCCTGACATCCAGGGAATGCAGGGACCTTTCCGCTGGAGAGGAAGGATTCTGAAAAAACGTAGGTAAAGTTATGGTCTGGTTAACATGAAAGTCAGATATAACTTTAGGAAGAAATTTAGGGAGAGTACGCATAATAACCGCAGCAGCATGAAATACAGTATAGGGTTCTTGGCAACACAACGCCTGAATTTCACTCACCCTGTGGGCCGATGTAATGGCCACGAGGAACGCCGCCTTCCAGGACAGGTGCTGCAACAAAGCCTTATGAATAGGTTCAAAAGGCTCCTTCATCAATCTGGACAGCACCACATTCAATTCCCATGAAGGCGAAAGAAGCCGGACAGGAGGGAACACTTTCTTCAAGCCTTCCAAAAAATATTTGATCACAGGGATCTGAAAGAAGGAAGTCTGTGAAGGGCATTTCCTGTAGGCAGTCAATGCAGCCAGATGAACCTTAATGGAATGGACATTAAGGCCAGACTGCGCCAGATGTAGAAGATATGGAAGGATGACATCTTCCTTACATGTCGTCGGGTCATAGTTCTTGGACTTGCACCAGATGCAAAACCTCTTCCACTTGTAAGCATACGAAGTCCTAGTGGAAGGGCGCTTAGCCTCCTTCAGTATGTCCATGCAATCTTGTGGTAGATTCAGATGGCCATATTGCACTATCTCAGGAGCCATGCCACCAAACTCAAAGACGAGAGGTTGGGGTGCAACATCTGCCCCCCGAACTTCGTGAGAAGGTCCGGCCTGCACGGCAATTGTATACGAGGAAGGAGAGACCGGTGAAGCAGGTCCGTGAACCACCACTGTCTGGGCCATTCCGGGGCAATCAGGATCATCCGCGCCCTGGACTGGCACAGTTTGATGAGCACCGCCGGAATCAGGGGAATGGGTGGAAAAGCATACAGAAAGCTGTTCGACCAGTTGATCCTTAACGCATTCCCCAGCGTCCCCGGCTGGTAGTACCTGGAGGCGAAGTCTCGGCATTTGCTGTTTTCGGCGGTGGCGAACAGATCTACTTCGTCGTTTATGGCCCATTCGTGGTTTTCCTGAATCAGTCTGCTCAGTGCGTCTGCCTGAACATTCTGCACACCTGGTAGATGGGTGGCCGTTATCGTCAGTCCTCTGGCCAGAAGCCAGTGCCAGATCGCCTGCGCCTCCTGCGACAGAGTGCGCGATCTCGACCCCCCCTGCTTGTTGAGGTAATACATCGTGGTCGTATTGTCTGTCTGCACAAGCAAAGAGTTGGTCCGGAAGGACGGATGAAATGTCTTCAGTGCCAAGTGAACAGCTCCGAGTTCCAGGAAATTGATGTGGTACGTGGACTCCGTCTGGGACCACGTCCCTTGAATCTGTAAGTCTCCGGAGTGCGCTCCCCAGCCGTGGAGAGACGCATCCGTCACGATAGTCTGCGTGGGAATGTCCTTGTGGAAGGGAACCCCTCTCAGGAGATTCTCCGCCGAACACCCCAACTTAAGAGACTGAAGAGCATGCAGAGACGGTCGTATCCTGTCGTCCCAAGATCCTTTCCTCTGATCCTCCGAGCACTCCTGCAATGGTCTCATGTGCAGCCGTGCGTGTGGCGTGAGGAAGATACAAGAGGCCATCGATCCCAGTAGAGAAGACACCGTCCTCACTGTTGTAGATGGAGTGGTCATAAGAGCCTGAGCCTTCCGAAGGAGTGATAATCGTCGCTCCTCCGAAGGAGACACGCTTGCTGACAGCGTATTGATGGAGGCTCCCAAGTACTGGATGCATTGGACCGGCGTCGGGACAGACTTGGACATGTTGATGTGCAACCCCAGCTTGTTCAAGAGAACGCACGTCTTCTGGAAGTGTGCTTGAGCTTCCGAGAAGGAGGAAGCCTTGGTCAACCAATCGTCCAGGTACGGGTAGACAAACACCTTGTTCTTCCTTAGGTGTGCCACTACCACTGCCATGCACTTCGAGAATGTTCTGGGCGCAGACTTCAGTCCGAATGGCAGTACTGTGTACTGAATGATTGGCGCCGACTTGGAATCGCAGGAACTTCCTGTGTTTGTGTGCAATGGGCACATGGAAGTATGCATCCTGTAGGTCTATGGCACACAGCTAGTCTCCCCGTTGCAGCTGAGGATAAATCTGATGCAACGACAGCATGCGAAATTTCTCTCTGCTAATCCACTTGTTTGCCTGTCGCAAATCCAGAATGGGCCTGAACTCGTTCTTGTCCTTTTTGCGAACCAGGAAGAACCGGGAGTACAGACCTCTTCCTCTTTGAGACAGAGGTACGTCTATCACCCTTTTCCTTAACAGGATATCGGCCTCCGCCTGGAGCTCGCGCAGCTGAAACTGCGAGCTGACCGGAGGAATTGATGGAGGCGGGCTGGTGAACCGAAGACTGTATCCATTGCAAACAATATTCAGCACCCACATGTCCTGAGTAATTTTTCTCCACTCTGCCAGAAAAAAATCGAACGGAGCGGGTAACTGATGTAGGGGAAGTAACAGCTCAGGGTCGAGACCCGGCCGTGCCCTTGTTCGCTGTAGAGGACTGCTGACCTCCTCTACCCTTCTGGCGCTTCTGGAAGGGCCTCCGGAACTGCTGCGGTTGTTGCTGCTGCTGTCCCGAAGCCTGTCCTCGCCCTCTGCCCTGCGCCCCAAACCGTCTCTGGAACGGGTTATAGGCTTTCTTTTCTTTGGGCTTCTCCAAGCACACAGCCGTCAGAGTCTCGGCCTCCGCCTTCATGCGGGCCATCTCATCATCTGCCTGTTTCCCGAACAGGGTCTCCCCCGAGAAGGGCAGATTAGCCACTCGCTGCTGGGCCTTCGGCTTGAGCGATGTGAGCCTGAGCCAGGCATGGCGTCGCTGGTTAATCCCATGACAATACCCATTGGCCGCCAAAAGAGAGCCATCAGCGGCCGCGCTGATGACCTGGTTTGAGACAAGCATCCCTTCCTTCTGGATCTCCAGGAAGTCCTCCCTCCTATCTCGTGGCAGGAGTTCCGCGAACTGCTGGGGGGATTCCCACAGAGCACGATCATAACGCCCTAGCAGAGCCGCATTGCTAGCGGCCTTCATGGACCTAGAGGCCGTCCCACAGGCCTTCCTGCCATTCGAGTCGATCCATCGGCTCTCCTTATCCGGAGGCACGGTTCTGTCTACATCTAGTAACTTTTTCGTCGTTGGTGATCTGAATGTTCATTTGGATGATCCGAAGGACAGCTTGGCCTGCAACCTTATTGCGGACCTTGCCTCCATGAATCTTATTTTACATAACTCTGGCTCCACTCACAAGGACGGACATCTTTTAGACCCTATTTTTTCCAAATAATATCCATGTCAAGTGCTCTACGGCGGTGCCAGTTATCTGGTCCGATCAGGTCTTAATTAAATTCACTGTCATTAACAATGAGAACACTCCCAATCACAAACTTGATACAAACACACAGAAAAGGGACTGGAAAAAGTTCGACTCTGCTGCTTTTAATAAAATCTTAACTGATCTTAAGCCTGAAAATATATTCGTGTCCAATGATATGGATGTGATGGCCAGTGCCGCAAAAGATTGGCTTCTTGAAGCCATAAATACTTGTCTTCCCACTACCCACAAGAAAGGGATAGTTCATAAAGCCCCCGCTCCATGGTACAATGAGACACTCCGCATGCACAAATCTAAATGTAAGAAATTAGAACGTTCATGGAGGAAAGATTATTCTCTCATATCCGGTACTGCCTATAAAGCAGAACTGAAATGTTATCATAAGGCGTGTGCTACAACAAGGGCTATTCACGTCAATAAGACTATTAACGAAGCAATAAATAAATCAAAAACTCTGTTCAACGCGGTGAGGGAGCTTGCTGGTTCACAGACTACGGCAACACCTCCTCAGTTATCCAACACGAAATGCGATGAGCTTGCCCAGTATTTTATTTCTAAAGTTGTTAATATACATCAGGACATCTTTGCTCAAAGCAACACAAATAATTCTACGACTCCTCCTCAGGCTAGGGAAGAGGCTGCCAACTTATTGGTGTCATCCTCGCCTCAATTATTGTCTTGGCCGGATCTTTGCCCGGAAACCCTTTCGGAAACATTGAGCAAAGTCAAGTCAAGCTCTCCTCTGGACCCTTTGCCCGCCCCGATATTACGTTCCCTGAATTCATCACATCTTTCCACTATTTGCAAAATGTTAAACCACTCGTTGGATACTGCAACTATTCCCAGCTGTTGGAAGCATGCTATGGTCACCCGGCTCTTGAAGAAGCAGTCAGCGGATCCCAAGGTGACCGCAAATTACCGTCCCATTTCTTTGTTACCAGCATTCTCGAAAATTTTGGAACGACACATACATGTACATTTCTCAAAATTTGTAACAGATAACTGCCTTCTTCATCCATCCCAGTCTGGATTTCGCCCTGGCTTCTCTACGGGACGACCCTTTTGGGCATTACAGACAATCTGCGCCTGCTCTTGGATAAAGGAGAAACAGTTGCGCTGATTCTTCTTGATCTCAGCGCAGCTTTTGATACTGTGTTACACAGTATCCTTCTCAAATCCCTCGCTGTCATCGGCATTGGTAATAAAGCCCTGGCCTGCATCCTTTTTGTCTGACTGCACTTTTCAAATCTTCTCTAAGTCCTCCTCTTCTAAAAGTTACTCCTCCCCCCACAGTGTACCCCAGGGGGTCAATCCTTAGTCCTCTTCTTTTTAACTTATATGTTACACCTTTGGCTTATGTTGCACAATGTTCTGGACTTAACCTTTATTCTTATGCTGATGATTCACAAATTGTTTTTTCACTATCTCAAATTGATCCCACGGTTCCTTCCCCTCTGCAAGCTGGACTCAGCAAAATATCTGGGTGGATGAACAACAACCTGCTCAAATTGAATGGCGGAAAGACCGAGGTTTTGGTCCTTCGTAATAAACCTGACCGTTGGAACCTAAGACATTGACTTACTGCCATGGGTCCCTTACCAACTCCATCTGAACAAGTACGAAATCTGGGAGTACTTATCGATAGGAGACTATCCATGAAAGATCAGGTCAACAAAGTCGCAGTCACCTGTTTTACCATCCTACTATGGCTACGTAAAATCTTTTGGATACTCCCCGAAAATACCCAGAGATCCTTTGTGAATGCCTTGATAACCTCGAGGTTGGATTACGGCAACGTGCTCTACCTGGGGTCTGCCAAGGCCGTCACACGGCGCCTTCAGCTGGTACAAAATGCCGCAGCTCGGCTTCTCTGTGGCTGTCGGAAACGTGACCATATTACAGAACACCTGAGGGAACTGCACTGGCTCCGTGTGGAAAATCGGATAAAGTTTAAAGCATTGAGCTTTATGCATAAGATCAAAATTGGATCAGCTCCCCTCTATCTTCAGGCCCTTGTCAGCCCCTACCTTCCTACTCGTTCACTTTGTTCCTCATCCCATCATCTCTTCTATGTACCAAAGTTTAAACTCACCAGAATGGGCGGTGGTTCCTTTTCAAACTTAGGACCCAGACTGTGGAACTCACTTCCCTTGGCCATTCGGATGGAAAACTGTCATATGCGTTTTCGCAGAGCGGTGAAAACCTAGCTTTTTGATCTCTAAATCTTCTGCCGGATGTTGTCGATTTGTCTTTTAGCGCCGGGAAACCCTAATGGGTAGCTGTCGCGCTCAATAAATTTAATTAATAAAATAAATAATAAATAAATAAGACGGAGAGGTAGAGTGCTGTTTTCTGGCCGCCGTCACTATAACGAAGTCCGGAACAGGGTCAATCCTCAGAAAAGCCGGGTCGGAATCCGGAGCCCTGTACTTCTGAAGAAGATGGGACGGAGCGGCTTTCGTCGTTGCAGGCGTAAGGAACAGCTCCTCCGCTGGCTCTACCAAGCCTGGCATGAGCGGTAGTACAGGGCGAGACAAATGCTTCTTGTGAAGTGTCTCAAAGATCACGGACGTCGTAGGTGTTGGAGCAGTCACCGTGATTCCCAATTTCGCTGCACCCCTCAGGAGAACATCCTGGAACGTGCTGATGTCATCCACGGGAGACACCCTCGTCCCCGGGGAGTCTGACAAGGTCAGGGAGTAGGACCTGGTTCTGGAAGAGTCCGTGCGGGAACGTGATCTGCGCCTCCTATGGCGCCGTCTCGACCTCATAGAGGATCTGTGACGACTGCGCAACCTCCCTCTCTGTCCGGAGCGCGACTTCCTTGGCTTCGGGTGCCGTGCCGGTTCCACCGGGGCGGGAGACTTTGGCTTGGATGGGGCCCTCGGCCGAGGGGTCCCCTTCGGAGGCGTCGGATACCTAGGGAGGGACATCGACCTCGGAGAAAGCAGAGGAGGCTTGTCCACCGGCAGCTGAGGTTGAGGCTGCGGCTGAGGCCGAGGTGGTAGAGGTGGAAGAGGTGGAAGAGGAGGCGGGGTAGGGTCCCGCGGAGGAAGACCTCTCGGTAAAGGAGGAGGAGGCGTTACTGTCCTCGGCCTCGGAGGGGTATACACAACGGAGTACACCGAGCCCGGTGACCCGCCCTCCCTATCAGGTTGGGATGTGGGAGAGTATCTCCTAGGCACTTGACGCCTGCCAGACTGACTCCTGGCGCCCAAACTCCTTCTGCGCCGTTCCTGCATCGAAGAACGGCGACCCGCTGCCCCTCGACGTCGAGCTGCGCTTCGATGGCGAACGTCTGTCCCTCGACAGCGAACGCTTGCGCCTCGACGGCGACGTCCATCGCCTCGCCGTCGATTTCCGTCGCCTCGACGGCGTCCTGTGCCTCGACGGCGATCTCTTGTGCCTCGACGGCGATCACCCCCTCAATGCCGAGGAGGTGGGATCTTCCGCAGGAAGCATGCTGACCTCACAGGATGTAGACGCCCACCTGGGCTACGAAAAAGAAAAAAAAAAAAAAAAAAACAGACTACGATTCCAGACCCAACCACTAGACCGCGGAATAATGCACAGCACAGTGAATCCAGAAAGATTCATGCTGCAAGACTAGTATGGGACGAAGGAAGCAACAAAGGGCCTTTCCCTGATGGTGCTGGTGAGTTTCCCCACTAGGGACTCTATCGCAAGGGCAAATAGTAGGGGGAGAGGGGGCCGCCTTGGCGGGTGCCCAAAGTCAGCAGAATAACAGAGGATGTGTGCCCATTAATCATCACCCTCGCTGTTAGAGAGGCATGAAGGAGGCGTATCCAGGATAAAAACCCAATAGGGAGCCCCATGCATTGGAGTATAGTAAAGAGGTAATCTCATTCCACAGAATCAAAGGCTTTTGTGGCGTCCAAAAAGACTGCCACGAGCGCCAATTGCGGGTCGTTTCGTAAGATGGAAAATAGTGTGCAAAGTTTGTGGGAAGTCGCCCGTCCGAAGATAAATCCCGCCTGATCAGGCAGTGCTAATTTCTCCATTAATAGGCTGAGGCCAATAATTTCGCTAAGATTTTTGCATCAGTATTAATGAGGGAGAGAGGCCAATACGAATCACAATGATCCGCAGATTTGCCAGGTTTCAGGAGGGAGATAATAAGGGCCTCCCTCAGAGTCTGGGAGTATTTGTGACTGCTGCACCTCCAGAAACACCTCTCTCAGCACCGGGATCAGCTGGTCTATGTAGGAGTTGTAGAAGTCGATGGGAAGCCCAACAGAGCTCGGGCCTTTTTCGGATTGCATTTGCATAATTGCCTGGCGGAACTCGTCCTCCTCGAAGGGCGCAGCCAAGATTTCCTGTTGATGGTCCCCCAACCATCCTACAGCGATATCTTCAAGAAAAGGAGTGAAATAAGGGAGCTCAGTTCTACGGGTGCTAGAGATCCCTGTAAAATGCAGTAGAAGTATATAGATAGCCTGACTATCCCTGTGGCATTCTCCCGAGGCATCTAGTATGTAGGCCTGAACAATCCTGAAGGCAGAGTGCTTGGTTCTAAGTGAGACCGTTCCACTGCATGAGAAGAACACCCCTGGAGCCTACGGAGTCCATTCTCCTGGGTTCTCAGTGAGATAGTAATTACGACATATAGAGTGGCATTATGCGACAGCATCATGAACTCTAAAAGGGCTGAAACAAACCCTATTGTGTTTGGTGTCAAACATGGAGCAATCATACCCCCACACCGGTAACTGGTGTGGGAGGTATGATACGACCCCTCAGAAGCTAGCTTTGGTGGGTCCCTGGTGTTCCCGGTACCGGCCTTCTAGTCCCAGGCAGCACAAAATGGTTGTTGCCAACCAGAGACATTTCTGCCCTCCTGCTGCTGAGCCAAGCTCGAGCAGGGGAAGGCAGAACAATAGACATCCTGTCACAGGGAGATGTGACCACCTTCCAGACACAATTTAGTGTATTAGGGCTGGGTGGGTGCGCTTGCCAGCGACCGAAAGTCTGCATGAGGGGCACATTTGGTGTCCCTAGGCATAGTCCAGTTCAAACCAGTACTGTGAGCCGTTGGCTCCTGCTCTTTGACGCGAAACTGGACAAAGGACATGGAAGTAACCTCCCCACTGGGCAGACCCTCTGAATCTGTCCAACCCTCTTCCGTGGGTACAAAAGGGCTTTCCTGGCTGGAGGACACTAGATTTGACGTGGACAAGATTCTAAACCAGAAACCACTGAACTTCGACCGTCTGGGCGTCTGGACACTCTGGACCTTGTTTGGGCCCGATTAAGTCTCCCTCTTAGTCTGAAGCATCGCCTGTGCCCGTGCACCATACAGGATCTGTGCAGGACCTGTGGAGCCTCAAGGACAACCAAAGAGATCTCCTTTAGAGTCACTTCCCTGCATTCGCAGGAACCGCAACACTGCTGTCCGGTCTACTGACCCTGAGCTCCTACGGACTCCAAAGTCTTCAGCAACACAGGAGGTGGGCTTCTATGTCCCTCGCTGTCCAAGCTGCCCTCTAACTAAGTTTGATGTCAGAATCCCACATGGGGGCTGCAATACCCAAACCCCTGTGCACGCGTATACTGGCAAGTGCATATGCTTGTTGGCGTTTCCCGAACAAGTGCATTAGGTTTCAAGTAGCCCCAACCTCTGGCACCATTTCCTACCAGGAACTCTGGCCTCCTCGCACAGAGTGCTCGTGGGCTGCAGTTTGGTGAAATCGCTCGAGGTCATCTATTAAACTCCTGTGCCTTGTGCCTGTGGGTCAACTTCGGCTCCTGGTCGTACTCAACGTCTCCTGGACCCCGTGGCTGCAGAGTCAAGAACTCAGTCAACGCACCTGAAGCACCCTACACCGGTGGGCATTCATCTACCGAGCCCCCGATCACCCCTAAGTGACCCAGTCTGTCCCCTCTGCTTTCAGGTACTCTTTAACAAGAATCTACCTTTGGATTCCAACTGCCACTTTTCTTCCTTCCAGCAGCGGCTCTTCTTCGATGTCCTCCATTGGGTTCAACAGAGGTTTCCAACACCACCTCAGATGTATGCACCTGGCTTCCCTGGGATAGGTAACTCGGGTACTTTGGTATACATGGGTGGAAAGACTCTCCAACCTTCTACCTTCCACGGCGTTTCTTCCAAGTCCATTGGGAAAGGTCCTTACACTCTAAAACTTCAACTGCGACTTTCCCATAGAATTGTATGGAGCACGCTGTTGTGTTCCCAAACTGCACCAGTACTCCATGGGGGGTGTCCCTACTTATTCACCTTGGGTGGTTCCTTGGGGTCCCACTGATTCTTCATCCTCTGGACACTGTCTTGACTCGTGTCGCGGTTCTTATAACACTATTTTAGCATTTGGTTTGGTCCCGCCCTGTGGCACACTGTGTATTAGTGCTATTTACTATCATTTCTGTGCTTCACTATTGTGTGCTTTGTGATTATCTCTGTGTAGGAGATACTGTGTCGTACTAGAGAGTGTGATATTAATAAATACATATTTTTATAACTACTGTGTGGTGCTCCTTTCATTTAACCAATAGTATAAGTTTGCATTCTTGTAAAAACAGACTTCTTAAGATTCCTTCAAGACTAAGCCTGAAGGCTGCTCTCTACAGCTACTACGATAGTTTTTAAGGTTACCTTTGACCTCTTAAATCCCCATAAGTGTTGCTTGGACTGGTGCAAGGTGCCCACTTAAATTAGTGGACAGCTTAAATCAGGTCAACTTCTCACAATTATCTAGTGGCACAGACACATCACACCTATTTTTGGTACCAGCCAGACGCATGACTACAATATTTGAAACACAAACACTCCCAGGCTCACCCCTGTCCCCTTTCTTCCAACTTACTGCGTGGCCTCACAAGGACACCAATGGAATTTCACACATTACAGACTGCATGCTGGGCTTGGGGGAGACTTCGTAAGTACCTGAAGGTCGGTCGCCTATACTCCCCACACCTGCCACTGCACCCCCGACCACCAAAACTCTAACACAAACTCTCCCGAGGTCAGCTTCGAGTGATGAGAGATGAGTTTCGGGAGGGCCAACTGCGTTCAGTCACAGAAATGGTGGAGGGCCATGACTCATTTATGTTAGACACATTTCTTCTACATAGAACACGGGCCTCACCGGCCGCCGCAATGCGTCCCTCACTTGTGGAGCCACAAGGCTTCCCTATCTAAATTAATCATATCGCCTGATACAATCGTGAGATCAGATGCGTGCTATCACCTAGCCCAGACGCTTCTCCTGGAGGTGGGTGGGGGAACGCGGGCCGCCTGGGAGGGGGACTTGGGGCGTCCTTTGACGTAAAAAAGGTGAGCATTCTGCTGTGAGCAAACTCACTATATCTCCAACAACTACAAATACAAGCTCCTTCACTTGAAATATATACACAGGGCCTATTTCACCCCTAAACTTCTTGCTAAAATAGATCCAACTAGACCTGAATATTGCCACAGATGTGCAGCGCCACATGCGGATTTCATTCACCTGGTGTGGAACTGACCACCCCCCCCCCTCCACTCCTGGTGTTTTGGGAGGCAGTTTTTGGTCATTTGGCTTTGATGGTGCACTCAGTTGTCTCCTACCCCATTGCTGGGTTATGTCCGCCAGCTTAGGGTTGGAATCCGGCACTTTGCCCCTATTGCTAGCCAAGATCTCTGCACTGGGGCAGGTCTGCACCACCGACAATAAAGGCTTAGTTGAGAGATCTCCTGTTCTGTGTTACCACTAGTGATGTATATGCAACATTGCTGCCCCTTGCTTCCTGACCAAAAACATCTGGAAGCCACTCCTATCTGCTACTACCCCCTGAACTTAACAAGTGCCTTTACACCTACATTAAAGGTTATGCCAGCTAGCCTGTTAAGACAATCAGAACCATTTGTATTTATTCTTGTGTAAACCTGCATTGTTGTTTATCTTTATTTTTATATTTGCCATGGTCACATCACATGCCACTTATCGAATTGACACAATATGTACTGTTGTTGCTATGGTTCCTTTTTTTTTAAATGCAATCAAAACATTTATTTAAAAACATTTTATTTTTTTTAAGTAGTGGTCACCTAGGAAAAACCTACTAATGTAGTGAATGTGCCAAAATTCACAATAAGTGTGCATAGAACGCAAAACAGATGGTAGAAGACAGGCAGTGAAATGTGAATAAAGGTATGTATATATATTTTTTGATGTGTTATAAAAATTACATTACTTAAACTTAAACAATTTATTTAAAAAAATTTGAGAACACGTGCTGTGTGTCTGTAGACTATTTGCTAAGTGTCTTGACAGAAGTCTAAATCTGCATTAACAAAAATGTGATGGGCAGAAAAAAACACCTTGATCATTACTATAATCTAGTAGGTTACATGGTATTCTTGTCTCTTCTAAACATTTGTAAACCTTTCAAAAGTGAGATGTAAGTTTGTAAGATTCACAATCAGAGCAGCAATGTTGTGATTTCACTCAGAGATAAGAGAGCATCACGCGATAATGAGTCTAGGGCTAGATCGACTAAATAGAAAGGAAAATCATTCCGTGGGTGGAATTCAGGGCAGATATTTTTCCGAAAAATGTCAGAAAGTATTTCAATAAGGGCATTCTGAAGCAATTGATTTTAATAAATGTTGCAGGTGTGATAGAATTCAATCAGCATATTTAAAAAAAAAAAAGTTAAGTACTTTTCTAACAGTAGAGAATATGCCTCTACTTCTCAAAAGGGACTGCTGTTTGATGTAAGAATTATTCATCCTCAGTATATATGTATGTAAATGGTGGTATTTCTATAGCTCAAACCTAGAAAAAAGGTATTGAAGTGGTCCACATGGTCAAAGAAAAGTGTCAAGTCACTGAGTGATAGGAGAGGTAGGTGAATTGATAATGCATTTTGATGGATTGCCTTCTTAAGGATGGTGTCTTCAACTCTTTCCTAAGTTAAATTAGCATTGGGGCAGTTCTGATGATATGGAGGATGTTCTGGAGCCTAGGCACAGAGATGGAAAAAGGCCTGCTGCATTTTATTTAATTTGTTATCTCTTATACTGTAGCCTGATAGTGTGTTGGCCGCGGGTGTAATAAGACCCACCTAGGATGGTGAGCCTGTCCGCAAGATAAGCTATGGCTTTGTGAATGATGCTGGATTTGAAAATAGCTCTGGCCATCAAGGTTAACTAATGAAGTTCCATCAGTCTGGGGATGACGTGATCATATTTCTTCAGACATGATGCAGCATGCAAAATGTCCTTCAGGGGTGCTAGTATGAAGTCTGGGAGACCATAGAGCAGGGTGTTACCACCATTCAAATGCAAGGCCTTGAACATCAGTTCTGAAGTCATTTTCTGGGAGAAACAGTTTTACTTTCTTTAAGAACAGAGAGCTAGCAGCAGGTGGTTTTTGCTTTTGTGGTAATGGGTTCCTTTGGTGCAATGTTGGTGTCTAGGTGACTCCAAGTGACCTGGCTTTGAATTAAAGTTGGGGTTCGAAGCAGTCATGGTTCATGTAGTTTAACCAGGTTTGTTGTTCTTAGAAAATACAAATTCTGATACAGATTCAGGCAGTATTTGAGGCGTAGTATGTCTAAAGCAGAGGAGCTTTTCAAATATCAATAGCTGTAGTTAAATGCTGCCTCAGAGCGCAGATGGACTTGTGAATTAACTGTCCTTACTGTATGTGAGAGGCATGTATAGATGGTGCTGCTGCGCTGCCTGAGCCACGGAACTCAAGATACACTTTGCCTAGAGTGGCTCGTTACCAGATATTGGGAGGATGTGGCCTACCAGCTGAAGCTTCATTGCTCCTCTTCAATAGCTAAATGCAATCATTTGGTTCCTCAGGCAATCTTCAGGAATTTGAAGGGGAAGCGAACTCTGCAATGCTCTAGGGGAAACTGCACGAACTCGATGCATATCAGCTTTTGAAAATGTGTTTTAACCATCCCAAGGCCTAGAGGGTCTGTGTCACAATAGACCACCACTGCTACATTTGCATAAATACGATAAGCAGGGTGGGGGTGTTAGACACATTTATGGCTCTATGGAGGAGACATGTAACTGAATGGATAATTGGTCAGTGGAACATCCTGCAAATGTGCAAACAGGCCAATATGGCAGGTAGACCCAGCCCACAATGGGACTGCAACGTAATAGTAACGGTTCTTTCTAGACAAGGAGCATTACATACAGGTAGAGAAAAGTGTTACTGCACCACACTGTTCAAAAAGGGTGTAAAAATACTATAAACACCCAGTTGCCGCTTAACTAAACATGGTTTCAAAATATTAGCCCACATGCTATCGGGGTGCTAAATTTGTGAAAGTATGCGGCATTTCCCTAAATGTATTCCTAAAAGATTATGTGTTACAAGAACATTTTCATGTGACCCCCCAAGAGCGTTTCTCAATAGCCTAGCTCCAAAGAACATTTGCGGCCTTGTAATACTATTCTGTTTAAGTACTACATGCTGTCACAGGAGGGCTAAGCTATCCAGGGCAGTGGTATGCACTAGTGATGAGGAGAGCCCCTGCTGCTGGTCAATTTTTTTTGTGGGACTGTACAGGTCTGCATCGGAGTTTTAGGATAATGCTCAGCACCTCAGGAAATTAGCAGTGACGATCAACAGAAGAGCCAGTGGTAATAGTTCCAAACAAAAGCATTTTGCATCCTTAGCCCCAATACTTCTTACTTAAGAAGCACAGGTCCTCAGCAAACACAAAATGAATTTAAAAACCAACAGGAAATTTATTCAGCAGTCCCCGGAACAAAAGGTCTTTGAGGAGGACAAAGGGAAACACCTTCAAAGCTGAAATTCAAACTAACTAAAAATGAAGTATAGCTGGGCCACCAATTGCTTTTGGGTGAAGGATCATCTTGCTTTATTTTACCTTAGATTGTTGTGATTATCTGAAGTTTTTGCCTCTGCTGTCCATTCAGAATACAGTAGGGATGCTCTTGAACACAATTTGCTTAAGAGCTTTTTCCCAGATCTCAACAAAGACAACTATGTTCACACCTGTTAATTGTCCCCATCACCAGAAGAAATGGACTACAAAACAAATGAAAACCACCCAGTTATGTGGCTAATCAACTTACTCAACACAGAAACGATACCACCTAGTAATGCAACATTCACCATGTTTTTAAGATTTCATCTGAATCTTAAGATCCGAGATATGTTATTATTTGAGCACACACTGTGTGGCAAGGCAACAGCAAAGCTAGAATGGTGGGACTACATGCATTAGAATAATACAAGCAATGAAAAACGTAGCACTGTAGTGGCAAACTCTTGCGGTCTCCTTCGAGCCATTCCCTACTCACCTGGCCTTACTATGGGGTAAGGTGCTGCTCACCAGCAGCGGATGTCTTCAGAGGCAGGGTTAGTTACAGACGAGAGCCGCACTGAGACTTATCAACCCACCTGCATAGGAGAATATTGACATGGACAACCCTTCAAGTGTCCTACCTCTGTGCGTTTTGCGATGGCGAGTTCCTCAGCTTGGGGTTACTGGAATGCATTGACAAAGATCCAAGGTTCACAGTTGCTGGTGCAGAGGGGCTGGCCACGTTCCTCTGGGGACTGGTAGCGTTGGGGAAAGCTTGTAGCGCTTTTTGCACAGTGCCTATGTCAGTGACGTCCTTCCGCTCGTCCTTTTGTTTGTTTCGTTCTCTCTTGTTGAACTGTGCTCTTCCCTCCTGCAGCTCCAGCATTCTTCGGACGTGTGCTTCCTGCTGCCGAGGGAACGACGCACATCTCCAGGGCACACTGTGCAAAAGGAACAGCAATCACTTAAGTACAGAAATAGAAGTAGCACTTACTTTAGCAACATACTTGTTGAATCTCTACAAATAAACTGTATTAACATGAAATTACATGCATATTGCGTTGGAAGACTAGAATATTTCTCACAGGTACAAACTACCACTATAACAGTCAAAGAAGGTAGAATCGTCCAACAGCCCTAACCTGGCAAACCGGCAGTTTAAGTGGTGCTCAACTATCAGAACAGAGTCGATGAAAAGAGTTTGGACAAAGCCTTTGTTTTCAGCAAACTTCAGAGAAGCTCACTCTGGAGATGTAAGAGAATAGAATGCACTTAACCGTCAAGGACGAGGTGACAGGCAAAGCGCAGTGAGCTGGGCATTTAAAGACCCAGGTGACCAAAGCAGAGGGAGCTGGGTAGAACACGCAGGAGCCAGAACACAGTTCTTAAAAACATGTTTTTTTGGGTGTATAGACTTGATTTCGATAGAGTAAACACTCGTGTGCAGCCCTGGAGCGGATTACAAATAATTATCTATACTGTATGGACAGTACATTCAACACAGACTAGCATTGTGTTGAGTTCCAATTAGTTTGTACTGTCATTTATAGATCCATGGCAAGAACAAAACCACATGTCAATATTTACCAGCAGGTCTCAACAACGGCCAAACAGGCTGCACAGAAGAGAGTAAAAGGGGCAAAACAGGGGAACGTCCAGTATTAAACAAATACATAATCTGCAGTGATTTTTAATCATAGTGTAGGGCGAGATTATGGATTTAAAAACAAAAAACAGACGTTCATAATTTATAGGCATTAAAGACAGCAATAATAAGTATGCTTAGTTATACTACGGAGTAATAGGAATGCAATCAGTATCAAATTTATTTATTTGATGAGTTTTATATAGCGCTGGCTAAGAAAAAAGCGAGTTACAAAATGTCACAAATTACAGAATGATCACAAAGTCAAGACATGAGTTACTAGCGAGCACAAAAGTAGGAAGCTTTTCTCACTACATTGAATGAAAGATGCTAGTCATTTAACTTAATCATCACTCAAAGCAGTAATTTTTAGGTCTCGCCTGTCAATGTGCATGCGCATTGAGCAGAGCGAGACTATAGAGGCTTAAACAGAGCTTACCTACACTGGCGATTCACTGGCGATTTGATGAAGTGCATGTGCACTTTTAACTCAATGCGCACGCGCAATTAGTTAAAATGCGCGTGCACAGCATCAAATCGTCAGCTTAGTGCCGCCAGCTGCTCTTCCCGCTCCTCCCTCTGCTGCATCAAAGGCTTGGCGCTCTGCCTCAGCCCAGCCATTCTCCTCCCCTAATTACCCCCTGCTGCATCAAAGGCTTTTTCACGGCCGGCCGTGCTTTCAGTTTCTCCTTTTCTTTTTTTTTTTTAATCCGCTGCATGTTGATAATAACGATATCTGCTTGCTTTGCTTTATAACACTTCTTATCATAGTTTTGCCGTTTCTAAGTTCTATCAATCACAGGTTCTACTGTTATCATTTTATTTGTACTGAATTTCCCAACCTCAGAAGCATGAACGCCTAAATAAGTCTTACTGAGATTCAATCTCATAACCTGCGGATCATGGAAGATGTCAGAGATGCATGTTTAATGTGATGCAATATCTTGCTGGCATCCTGAGCTTGACTCCTCTAATCAGAATGCTTAGAATGCTTGCATTAAGTAACTACTATTTGCCTGCCTTGTAGTATTAATGTTGGGGACATGAAGCGTATGGAAACAGCCTTGGAATGCGCTCACTGGTAATCTCCCCATCTCTTGCCCACAACGAATGGATAACCAACATGTAACGGCCGGTCGGCCGTGCTTTCAGTTTCACGACCGGCCGGCCGTGTCTCCTTTTCTTTTTTTTTTCTTCTTCATTAATTGAATGCGCTCACTGGTAATCTCCCCATCTCTTGCCCACAACGAATGGATAACCAACATGTATAAAACCTCCTCATGAGTGCTGCAAAGCCCACGCCCCCCCTCCCCTCCGACAAACTTTACGAAATCCAGGAATGCTGCTGATTTCATCTGTCGTTGAGCCCACAGCGTCTCAGAACCAGCTTGCTTTTTTTTTTAGGCATGCCATAAGTATGCGCTATATCCACATCCACCACATCCACATCCACCACCACATCCACCACCACATCCACATCCACCACCACATCCACATCCACCACCACATCCACATCCACCACATCCACATCCACCACCACCACATCCACATCCACATCCACCACCACCACATCCACATCCACCACCCCCACCACATCCACCACCACATCCACCACCACATCCACCACCACATCCACCACCACATCCACCACCACATCCACCACCACATCCACAGCATCCACCACCACCACATCCACAGCATCCACCACCACCACATCCACACCCACCACCACCACCACACCCACCACCACCACATCCATCACACCCACCACCACTACATCCACCACCACCACCCCATCCACCACCACCACCCCATCCACCACCACCACCGCATCCACCACCGCATCCACCACCGCATCCACCACCGCATCCACCATCACCACCACCACCACATCCACCATCACCACCACATCCACCGCCACATCCACCATCACCACCACATTCATCACCACCACATTCACCACCACCACATCCACCACCACATCCACCACCACATCCACCACCACATCCACCGCCACATCCACCGCCGCATCCACCACCGCATCCACCACCGCATCCACCACCGCATCCACCACACCCACCACCACATCCACCACCACATCCACTGCATCCAATACCACATCCAATACCACATCCACCACCACATCCAATACCACATCCATCACCACATCCATCACCACATCCATCACCACATCCATCACCACATCCACCACCACACCCACCACCACCACATCCATCACACCCACCACCACCACCACCACCCCATCCACCACCACCACCACCACCCCATCCACCACCACCACCGCATCCACCACCACCACCACCCCATCCACCACCACCACCGCATCCACCACCACCACCACATCCACCACCACCACCACCACATCCACCACCACCACATCCACATCCACCACCACCACCACCACATCCACCACCACCACATCCACCACCACCACCACCACCACCACATCCACCACCACCACCACATCCACCACCACATCCACCACCACCACCACATCCACCATCACCACCACATCCACCACCACATCCACCACCACATCCACAGCATCCACCACCACCACATCCACCACCACACCCACCACCACCACACCCACCACCACCACATCCATCACACCCACCACCACTACATCCACCACCACCACCCCATCCACCACCACCACCGCATCCACCACCACATCCACCGCCGCATCCACCACCGCATCCACCACCACATCCACCACCACATCCACCACCCCATCCACCACACCCACCGCATCCACCACCACCACATCCACTGCATCCACCACCACCACATCCACCACCACATCCATCACCACATCCATCACCACATCCACCACCACATCCATCACACCCACCACCACCCCATCCACCACCACCACCACCACCCCATCCACCACCACCACCACCACCCCATCCACCACCACCCCATCCACCACCACCACCCCATCCACCACCACCACCACATCCACCACCACCACCACCACATCCACCACCACCACATCCACCACCACCACATCCATCACCACCACATCCATCACCACCACATCCATCACCACCACATCCATCACCACCACCACCACATCCACCACCACCACATCCACCACCACCACATCCACCACCACCACATCCACCATCACCACCACATCCACCACCACATCCACTGCCACATCCATCACCACCACATCCACCGCCACATCCACCACCACATCCACTGCCACATCCATCACCACCACATCCACCGCCACATCCACCACCACATCCACCGCCACATCCACCATCACCACCACATTCACCACCACCACCACATTCACCACCACCACATTCACCACCACCACATCCACCGCATCCACCACCGCATCCACCACCACATCCACCATCACCACCACATCCACCGCCACATCCACCATCACCACCACATTCACCACCACCACCACATTCACCACCACCACATTCACCACCACCACATCCACCGCATCCACCACCGCATCCACCACCACATCCACCATCACCACCACATCCACCGCCACATCCACCATCACCACCACATCCACCGCCACATCCACCATCACCACATTCACCACCACCACATCCACCGCATCCACCACCACATCCACCACCACATCCACCACCACATCCACCACCACATCCACCACCACACCCACCGCCACCACATCCATCACACCCACCACCACCACATCCATCACCCACCACCACTACATCCACCACCACCCCATCCACCACCACCCCATCCACCACCACCGCATCCACCACCGCATCCACCACCACATCCACCACCACCGCCACATCCACCACCACCACATCCACCACCACCACATCCACCACCACCACATCCACCACCACCACCACATCCACCACCACCGCATCCACATCCACCGCATCCACTACCGCATCCACCACCACATCCACCACCACATCCACCACCACATCCACCACCACATCCACAAACACATCCACCACCACCACATCCACCACCACATCCACCAACACATCCACCACACCCTCCACCACACCCTCCACCACACCCTCCACCACACCCTCCACCACACCCTCCACCTCCACATCCACCATCACCTCCACATCCACCATCACCTCCACCGCCACATCCACCACCGCATCCACCACCGCATCACCACCACACCCACCACCACACCCACCACCACCACATCCACCGCATCCACCACCACCACATCCACCACCACATCCACCACACCCACCACCACATCCATCACCACATCCACCACCGCATCCACCACCGCATCCAACACCGCATCCACCACCGCATCCACCACCACATCCACCACACCCACCACCACACCCATCACCGCATCCACCACCGCATCCACCACCGCATCCACCACCGCATCCACCACCGCATCATCACCGCATCATCACCGCATCACCACCGCATCACCACCGCATCACCACCGCATCACCACCGCATCACCACCGCATCACCACCGCATCCACCACCGCATCCACCACCACATCCACCACCACATCCACCACCACATCCACCACCACATCCACCACCACATCCACCACCACATCCACCACCACATCCACCACCACATCCACCACCACATCCACCACCACATCCACCACCACATCCATCACACCCACCACCACTACATCCACCACCACATCCACCACCACATCCACCACCACATCCACCAACACATCTACCGCCACATCCACCACCACCACATTCACCACCACCACATCCACCACCGCATCCACCAACACATCCACCACACCCACCACCACCACATCCACCACCACATCCATCACCACATCCACCACCACACCCACCGCCACCACATCCACCACACCCACCACCACTACATCCACCACCACCGCTACCACCACCACCACCACATCATCCATCACCACCACACCCACCACCACATCATCCATCACCACCACACCCACCACCACATCCACCGCCACATCCACCATCACCGCCACATCCACCGCCACATCCACCACCACATCCACCGCATCCACCACATCCACCACCACATCCACCACCACATCCACCACCACATCCACCACCACATCCACCATCACTGCCACATCCACCGCCACATCCACCGCCACATCCACCACCACATCCACCACCACATCATCCACCACCGCATCCACCACCGCATCCACCACCACATCCACCACCGCATCCACCACCGCATCCACCACCGCATCCACCAACACATCCACCACACCCTCCACCACACCCTCCACCACACCCTCCACCACACCCTCCACCACACCCTCCACCACACCCTCCACCACACCCTCCACCACACCCTCCACCACACCCTCCACCGCCACATCCACCACCGCATCCACCACCGCATCACCACCACACCCACCACCACCGCATCACCACCACACCCACCACCACACCCACCACCACCACATCCACCACCACACCCACCACCACACCCATCACCACATCCACCACCACATCCACCACCGCATCCACCACCGCATCCACCACCGCATCCACCACCGCATCCACCACCGCATCCACCACCGCATCCACCACCGCATCACCACCGCATCCACCACCGCATCCACCACCGCATCCACCACCGCATCCACCACCGCATCACCACCGCATCACCACCGCATCACCACCGCATCACCACCACATCCACCACCACATCCACCACCACATCCACCACCACATCCACCACCACACCCACCACATCCACCACCACATCCACCACCACATCCACCACCACATCCACCACCACATCCACCGCATCAACCACCACCACATCCACCACATCCACCACCACATCCATCACACCCACCACCACTACATCCACCACATCCACCACCACCACCACCCCATCCACCACCACCACCGCATCCACCACCACCACCACCACCACCACATCCACCACCACATCCACCAACACATCTACCGCCACATCCACCACCACCACATTCACCACCACCACATCCACCACCGCATCCACCACCGCATCCACCAACACATCCACCAACACATCCACCAACACATCCACCACCACCACATCCACCTCCACATCCACCACCACATCCATCACCACATCCATCACCACATCCACCACCACACCCACCGCCACCACATCCACCACACCCACCACCACTACATCCACCACCACCCCATCCACCACCACCACCGCTACCACCACCACCACCACATCATCCATCACCACCACACCCACCACCACATCCACCGCCACATCCACCATCACCGCCACATCCACCGCCACATCCACCACCACATCCACCGCATCCACCACATCCACCACCACATCCACCACCACATCCACCACCACATCCACCATCACCGCCACATCCACCGCCACATCCACCATCACCGCCACATCCACCACCACATCCACCACCACATCATCCACCACCGCATCCACCACCGCATCCACCACCGCATCCACCACCGCATCCACCACCGCATCCACCACCGCATCCACCACCACATCCACCACCACATCCACCAACACATCCTCCACCAACACATCCACCAACACATCCACCACACCCACCACCACCACATCCACCATCACCTCCGCATCCACCACCGCATCCACCACCACATCCACCACCACATCCACCAACACATCCACCAACACATCCACCAACACATCCACCAACACCCACCACCACCACATCCACCACCACCACATCCACCACCACTTCCACCGCATCCACCACCACCACATCCACCACCACATCCACCACCACATCCACCACCACATCCATCACCACATCCATCACCACATCCACCACCACACCCACCACATCCATCACACCCACCACCACTACATCCACCACCCCATCCACCACCACCACCCCATCCACCACCACCACCCCATCCACCACCACCACCATATCCACCACATCCACCACCACCACCATATCCACCACATCCACCACCACATCCACCATCACCACCACATCCACCACCACCACATCCACCGCATCCGCCACCGCATCCACCACCACATCCACCACACCCACCGCCACCGCATCCACCACCACATCCACCACCACATCCACCACACCCACCACATCCACCACCACCACATCCACCGCATCCACCACCACCACATCCACCACCACATCCACCGCATCCACCACCACCACATCCACCACCACATCCACCACCACATCCACCACCACACCCACCACCACCACATCCACCACCACCACATCCATCACACCCACCACCACTACATCCACCACCACCACCACCACCACCACATTCACCACCACCACATCCACCACATCCACCATCACCACCACATCCACCATCACCGACATATCCACCACCACATCCACCGCATCCACCACCGTATCCACCACCACATCCACCACACCCACCACCACATCCACCACCACATCCACCACCACATCCACCACCACATCCACCACCACATCCACCACCACATCCATCACATCCACCACCACACCCACCGCCACCACATCCACCACCACTACATCCACCACCGCATCCACCACCACCACATCCACCGCATCCACCATCACATCCACCATGACATCCACCGCCACATCCACCACATCCACCACCATCGCATCCACCACCACATCCACCTGACAAAGGTATTAATTTTGCTATTTTCAAAACCAACTCATAAATTAAAAAAAGTCAAACTTTCCTAATGCGAGACCTATTGCATTTTCAATGCTTGTTTTTAATGTATTTATAGGGTGCAATAGTGACCAAACAGCACCATGGCGCTAAGAGTGACTTTGGATGAGCTTATTCCAATTTAACAGAAAAGTCTTTCAAGTTTTTCTAAAGACATCATAGGAACGGAGTACCGCTGGTGGTGGGGTTGAAGTCCCCATTCCAAAGATACAGGTAACTGGCTTCTTTGTTCAACATTACAATAGATGGGGTCTAGTGACATTAAGATAAACCACAAGGTCAGAGGCAGAGAGGTTAGTACCATTTTCAGGGCTGGGAGAAGAGTTTGTTGGCTATAACACCCCTAACTGCCATGTATTTTTTTTTAATTATACACTTTAGTTTTATTGAGTTTGTTGGACTTGGCCCTTCTGGCAGGTTCACCCCTGAACTTTTTGCTTATGAATGTGAATTGGTGGTAGTGATTTTTGGTTTCTGCGCACTTTACCACTGTGTCCCAGGGTAAAGTGCGTGCGTGTTGTGAGGTTGGGCTGCCCTCCCATAGGAATGTATGGGGAATGTACGTGTCCATGTTAGTTCCTGATGCGTGGGGAGTGCAAGCTCGAGTTTGGTATGTGCGGACTCGTGTGATTAAATGCTGCGCGATGATGTGTGCGGCATGATTGTGTTTAGTGTGGAAGTGCCACTTCTAGAAGTTGGCAAGTCTGTGTAAATTATGTCTGGCGTGTGATTGTCTGGAGCTGGCTGGTGTGCCAGGCTCCAGGAGTCAGGATGGGTGTGCCCCGGTGGTGAATGGGAGATCTGCATGTGTGATGGGTGGAGAGGAGTGCACCTGGCACCTGAATAGGGCTGGGCTTTCCCCACACAATGCTGGCTCCGCCCCATATGGTGCGACTGATGTGCCTAGCCTGGCCAGTGAATAGGGAGAGGGACTGAGCAAAACAAAGCGCTCCAAAACCAGCTGCGACTGGTTTTTCCCCCACCCCGCACACAGAAAAAGGTTTTATCTGTATAAAAAGGGGCTGTGTCCCCAGAAATGTGTTTCTCTTGCTGATCTTACTTTAGAGGGGGGCCTGCTGCTGCTGGGCACCAAGAGGACCACCACTGGAGATTGCCTCCCTGCCTAGGAGGACCCTGTGAGCTGGCCCCTGGGCCCAGCCTTGTCCCCCCCACCTACTGAAGGACTTGTTGCTGGACTTTGGGGGCATTAGCGCATGAGAGTGCTTTACTTTTAACTTTCTGAAGCCCTACTGTGCCTGGGAGCGCTGGATTTGCCCCTAGCGCACGGAGCACTTTATTTCCACTTTGGCGGCTGCCCACGCCGCATATTGCAGATTCTGGTGGGTCCGCTTTTGAGAATTCCATAGCGGGTGCCTACCCCGCAATTGGAGGCCTCTGGAGGGAGCCTACCCCTCCTTCGGGCCGAGTCCGAGATCCACCGGCGAAAGCAAGCCGAGGGAACAGCCGCTGACATCACCCGGCGAGCCACGCTGCCATTGGTGGAGGCCGCGGGAGGCTCGCCGGGCAACTCGCGCTGCAATTGGCCCCCTAAGCAGAAGGGAGCCTACCCCGTGCTCCTGCGAACGAGAAAGCCAGCGCCCTCCCCCCCCCCAGGCTCCCAGGAGTGAGGGAGAGCCCCAGGGAGCGAGAGAGGACCGCGAAGTGGGAGAGGCCAGAGGAGCGGGAGCTCTCCTGCCACAGCCGCCACACGACCCGGTGAGTGCGCAGTTGTGAAGATAGGGGGGCCGTCGGGGCACATTGCCGGTGCCCGCCCCCCTCCAGTGGTGCAAACGTCCGTGTGGGGGCGCTGTGAGGGTAAAGCGGCCCCGACAGGCAGCGGGCCGCTCCCCCAGCGAGGTCCCATTGTTGTTAGAGCCCACGAGGGCTCCGGGGGCATTTCCTGATTCAGAGTCCACCAAGCGGACTCTAACGTCGGGACAAGTTGGTCATTCCGAGCCCGAGAGGCTCAAGGGGCATCTGAGGGTGGTAGAGCGGCCCCGGCTGGCAGCGGGCCGCTGCCCCCACACTGGGCATTCTTTCTTCGGAGCACCAAGGCTCCCAGTCCGCCTTGTTGTTTCTTGAGCCCACGAGGCTCCAACGTGTTGGCCCCATTATTGCTACAGCTGCCCAGCACTTAGTGGGCAGCTGCTCCGTTTAGGCCCCCTGACATTGCAGACACTGGGCGTCCTAGCCCCAGAGAGGTCAGTTGGCCTGGGGACAGTCACAGGTTGTGGCCTATGTGATTTCTGCGCAATTGTTCTTACCTACACCTCTGAATGTGTTTCTATGCATCATGTGTTATGCTTTTATGCAGATACCCATAAATTTATAGTGATACTTAGGTGGTGGTTCTTCCTAGTACAGGTGTTGCTAGTGAGGTCCTGGTTCCCTGCGTGATATTTTCCTACGGTGGTTAGGGTTGTGTAGGTGGTACTTACCTCTTACCAGTGGTTACTGGTTGTGTGCTTTATTTCCTCTTTAGTGCTACAGTTATTATTGTCCTATGTGCTAAGCGCTATTCCTACAAGAATTATTATTCCTACAAAGTGCTATTTCTAACAAGTATTCTAAGTCTAAAAGTGCATATTCCTGGCAGTGGGTCCATGTGGCCCTGTCCTGTACATACATCCCCTGTAAATTCTGCCCGTGCCTGTTGGCACATTGTAAAGTGTGTGTTTTTATCTAATGTGTTTGGTATAATAAAAGGCTATTTTTATACATAACCTTGTGTGGAGTTTCCTTTGTGGTTGGCCTTGGGTCTTGTTGCTGGGGGTGCGTGCGCAATCACTTAACTTACATAGCCTCCGGGATAAGCCTTACTGCTCGCGCCACGTTGCCTAGAGGGTGAGCAGGGGTTATCTTTGGCGTGTAACTCCCTTGCCCTGACTAGAGTGGTGGTTTCTGCCTGGCTTTGGTGCAAGCCTCAGCCAACTGGAAATACCATTTCTAACAGAGTTGGTATAAAAAAATCTTCTTAGAAACAAGAAAATGAAGAACACACGGTTAAATATAATATACAATTGGGATGTCTCTAACAAAAAAACAGGAACAATCAATTAAGTAATAAAAAGGTGGTGTTTCAATAAATATTGTATTTACTGTATTAAGATGCACATTTCTCTGTACTAAGCACCCTTCGCCTTCAAAATGCCAAACAAAGCAGTCCTTCACACTCAAATCACAAACCTCAAATCGCTAGAAATATACCAGATAATACTGCCCCATAGCAACAAAACCAAATACACAAACAAAATATATCAGCAGATACTCTTGGTCATCTAACACCTCACTCCATCCCAAAATATCAAACACAAATCCATTCTTCACGAAATACCAGCATAAATAACCCACTGTCAAAGCAAACTCACTCTCCCTCCCCATGCAGCAAACATACCAATAGTTCAATCAGCAATCATACAATACCCACCCACACATTTATCATCCATTGCTCAAATCAGAGCCATTCAAAAATGATATTTAGGCTCCATCACCACCCCTCTCGCACACACCTTTCATGTACATAAAGGGAAGCAACTCCACAACATTCTTCAGAACCTCGCATCCCCTTATCAATCCCGAAACCCACCATTCACATAGAACTTCACAGCCCAAACCCATCATGTCAGACTCCCCATTACCATCACCACCAGACCAAAACAATATCTAAGCCTTTTGGAAGAAGATAATGAAAACAAACAACCTCTCTCCGCGACAGTTTACCACCACCAACAATAGCACACCACCCACAACTTCAATGGACAATACTCAACCTCGTACAACACAAATTAGGTCTACCTCCAAAATAGATGATTTACACAGCCTACTGATAAAAGTTCATTCAATTAAAAAAAAAACAAGTACTACATATCAACCTATTGATAGACACTGCTAGACTTACTTTTCACTACAGAATCAAGGTTGTGAAACCTACCTTGTCAGACACAGTCTTATACCAACATTTTCATGTTACTTTCCCCTTCTCTACAGACCACCAAAAAACCACCACAACTAAAACAATCCTAGCCTAAGCCACATACTGACATTGGGAGAAGAAAAAAAAAAGAATTTGGAGGATCTAGAAAATCTGCTTATCTCAAACACAGATCTGGTCATCATCAATTCTGCACAAATAGTCTACAGATGGTTCTGTAATTCTTCTGAAGACATCCAAGCATAACAAAGAAAACGCGCCCCTTGGATGAATGCAGAATTAAACAAGCATTCGCAATGCAACAGGTCTCGCATCAGTTAAGAGTTAGAGAATTTGGCATTGTTTGTATTTTGCTAAATTAGTTTGTTTTTTGTGTACTGAATGGGTTTGCCAGCTAAAGATTTGTATGTATGTGTGGAGTAAGTATTTGTATTATACCTTTAGTGGTATTAGTGTTGGTGGCAATAAGTATGTAGCAGCAGTATGCAGGGTTGAGTATTGCATTGAATATTTGCTGGTGTATAATAGTATATGTAGCATTAGCTAGAGTCACAATAATTTGTATTTATCACATGAACAAGGAATATTCACAGACACCACCCTTAGGGAGCCTCATCCCAATCCGCAAACTCATTTATGTTTTATGAATGAGTGAGTGGGCATTAATAAGAGTAATGCCAGGTATGTGTAATATCTGATGCTTTAACAGTAAGGGGAATAGAAGGCTATTTTTGACGAACCTGGTTTGTCAATGTGGTAGAAAAAAATAAATATATATATATATATATATATATATATATATATATATATATATATATATATATATATATATATATAGAGACTGCCTCCCGTGATCAAGGCTCGAGTAGAGCAGAAACGTTGGGATTGATTGCTGCTACCTTCGTGCTGTCTCACCATTAAATGATACTGAAATGCAACTTACCAGGTGTCGGTGCACTTCTTTGAATGTTCGAAGAAGGTAGTGTGTTGATTTTTAAACAGAAGCCCTGCGCTGAATGCACTGACCGCCCTTCAAGGAACAGGCTTGTGTCGTGGGGCACTGTCGTGAGAGATATATATATATATATATATATATACACACACACACAAATATATATATATATATATATACACACACATAAATATATATCCAAAACACTGATTCTTTCGACGATAGTCAAGAATGCTCGAGCCCAGTATTTTCTTGCAGCGTGAGATTCATTTAGAACATGCAAGCAGGGAACATGCCCGACGCGTTTCAGTGTAGAACACCTTGGTCACGGGTAAACGCGCGGTTTGTAACAATGCTATACATATAGTGCAAATAATAGTAAGTGCAATAGGACTACCAGTCTCTACACTCATTTTGTGGCGGCCATTTTGTAACGGTATCGGGCACAATGCAAATGGCAAAAGGCACAGTGTAAGTACACTTATATCCAACAGTAGAAAAACATTATTACATGTTGTCATTCTAGATTTGTATATTCACTTCTGAATTTATACAAATCTAAACATCGCGGAATAATGCCGCACAGCGATGTTGAAATTATAGTTGCATTTCAAATATCGGACTAATGAATCTTAATCCCTTTTCATAATTAGTCAGTATCAACAAAAATACCACTAAACCAATACTGCCCCAGTGGGCGTTCTGATAGTGGCACAGATATTTGTTAACTGAAAATCTCGTTAGTATCGAAACCTCATTCGATAAACATAACATAACAGTATTGCCCAAGTGGGCTTATTTTTATCTCAAAAATCGTTCCCTATATTCAACATCTTGAGTTTATACATTCATAGTCAATGTCCAATAATTGTAAGTGCCAATTCCTCCACCTGAGTTGCTGACAATTGTGTCTCCTATAAAATAATAAAAAATGCAACCAATATATTTAAAAAGTTAACAAACATAGCTTCAGTTGTTCATGTATATACATAGCAGGATCCAATCATTTACAGAAACAGCAATTCGAGCAGGATAGATATCATCAAGTTACCGCAAATGTACCCACATTTCCTCATCATCATCATATACTGTATCATATTTAATGATTATTCTCGATTCTAGGTGTCTTAGCTCTTTCACACGGTTTCCGCCCCGTTCTGACTTGGATACTCTAGCTAAAGCACAATACTGTAATAAATGTAAATTTTTCCTATGTACTTCTTTAAAATGACACGCTACAGGATACAATTTGTCCTCATTAACAATTGCTCTAGCATGCTCCAATATTCTTTTTTAACTGGATGTATAGTGCTACCTATATATACCGATTCAGAAAAGGGGGTGGTGATGGACAGAGCATCTGAATTAAACAGAGCACTTATACCCAGTCAAAAGATCAGGGCTTGATCCATCACCGTTTTTTAGCTCACTGCACCATCCCAGTTCAGAACCTGGCTACATGCAAATTAGTCTGTCCCTGGCCCAGTGCATCATGGGAACAGGGCAGACCAAACTACCAAGCCAATTCTTTACTGGAAAGGAAACAAGCTTCCGGGGACCGGTTTCTGGCATTGCAGCCGTCTTCGGCCCGGCTTGCTTGAATCCTGATGGCGCAGTCAGCAAGTGACTCATGTCTGGTACCTGTACGGTTTGTGGTACCGTAACTGTTTCCGGTCTAGTTTCGGGGGCGGATAGATTATCTGACTGGGGCACTACTATACTTGTCCCTTGAGTCAAATTCCCAATGATTTTCTTGTTGGCTTCTCTTAAATGATCGTATTGTCCCAAAGCTCTTTCTTACCTGCCACTTCGGTGCTTGTAATATTTGCTGCTCTGTTAAGATCCACAGCCGTGTCAATGGGGTCAAACAGCAATTCTGCCACCTCCCTCCTTGAAGCTTCTCTCCTTGCTGACTGCATGTCATATGTGTATATATATATATATATATATATATATATATATATATATATATATATATATATATGTATGTATATGTATATCTAGGGGCGCGGATCCTTTGAGAAGCCAACAGTCCCCTACTGAAATGTGATGGCTGCCAACATTTCAAGCAAGAAGTGTTGGGAGCCATCTTTCGGACACTGCTACATAAAAAAACGTTAAGGAAGAAAAAAAGCGAGAAGGGGGCAGACTAGGAATACCCTGATCATCTAGGCCTCTTGGCAGGGGGTTCTGGCAGGGACCCCGCCTGGGGCTAAAAGGTAAACTTACCAGTATGCATCTGTTCTTGGCATGTACAGCTGCAGAGATTCATACTTTTGCATAGATCGTCATCTGGTGTTGGGCTCGGATGGCTGCATCTTGGTATTGACTTGAAAGAAGTCTTTTGTAGTCACGGGATAGGTGACTCCTCCCTTGGGCGATAGTGTGCATGGGCATCGACTCCATCCTCAGATTGTTTTTCGCCATGATGGGAGTTTGTAAGAACAGAAAAGATGTCCATGTGAATGTATCTAAATAAGATAACACTGGAACAGATATAGGTTCCGTGGAGGCGGGATGGCATATGAATCTCTGCAGTTCTACATGCCAAGAACAGATGCATACTGGTAAGTAGCATTTTCCGTTCGAGGCATATGAGCTGCAGAATTCATACTTGTGCATATACTGTATAGCAGTGTCTCCCCTAGCGGTGGTTGCCTGTATCGGTTGCAGTGGTTTAAAAAAGTGTTTTAAGAACAGCCTGGCCTACAGAAGCTTGTTGCTTGGCCTGCACATCTACAAAATAGTGTTTGGTGAAGGTGTGTGTAGTAGACCATGTTGCTACCTTACAAATGTCTTACAGGGGAATGTTCCTTAAGAATGCCATGGAAGCCCCTAGTTTGCGTGTTGAATGCGCCGGAATTGTTAATGTGCGTTTTGCTAGCATATTTGAATGCATTTGACTATCCACCTGCCAATTCCAGCTTTAGAGAAGGGGTTGCCTTTATGAGGTGGGGAGAAAGAATCAGGGTTTTGGAAAAACATTGGTAACTCTACCCATTGATTAAGATGAAAGGGAGAGATTACTTTTGGAAGGAACTTCGGAATAGTTCTAAGAATCACTTTATTCGGAAGTATTTGTAAAAATGGTTCTTGTATGGTTATAGCCTGGATCTCCCTTACTCTACTGAGAGAGGTGATTGCGACAAGGACAGCTACTTTCCATGTAAGAAACTGTAACTCAAATTTGTGTAGGGGTTCAAATGGGGGACCCCTGAGTCTAGTAAGAACAACGTTTAGGTTTCACACTGGAGAGCGTGGCAATCTAGGTGGAATTATTCTTTTAAGGCCTTCCATAAAGGCTTTAGAAGTGGCTTCTCTAAACAATGACAAATGTATGTTTTGTAGGTATGCTGCAAGAGCAGCTAGATGTAATCTTATAGATGAATACATCTTTGTAAATGTAGTAAATAGCAGATGTTTTTAATGGAAGCATCTAGAGGGTCAATGTTGTTAGTGCAGTAAATAACTAATCGCTTCCATTTGGCTGCATAGCAAGCTCTAGTACAGGCAAGCTCTAGTAGTAGGATGTTTGGCCTCTTTAATAATGTTCATACAGTCCAGCGGGAGGTTAAGGTAACCGAACTCTAGGAGCCAGATCGCTGGATTTAACTGTTCTGGATCTGGATGCCTTATCTCTCCATGGTTCGTTGTTAGTAGATTTGGGGAGAGAGGTAGTTGTTGGTGTCGAACTACCGAGAGTTTGAGGAGTGATGTTAACCATGGTTGCCGTGCCCACGTGGGAGCAACTAGGATCATCTTGAGAGACTGTTTGAGCTTGTGTACTGTGGAAAAGTAAATTTTGCCATGTTCTGTGTCCCTACGTGTCCTCCATCTTATGGTATGTGTGCATGATTAAATATGCATATGTATCCCCATGTTTGATTAAAGACGCAATTACAGTTGCGTCCATCTCTAGTATGCCAGTTTCCAGTTCTCGTGAAAGCTACGAGTATTAGGCCTATGTAAAGATACGTTGCCACGTTTCTCAGTGTGCACGTTATTTCATTGAAAAATCCCCGTTTCTAGGCCTCAAAAGGGCCTGGACACCAGATTCAGCTCCTGTCCCCTGAACCCTCGCTGAGGAGCGATACAGCCCCCACCTGTATCCTCGACCTTTCACTTACTTCCTGCCTCACAGTGCCCGGCTCAGCCTGGCTCTGCCTACGAGTCTGCCAAGAGTATGTTATGATTCTAGTTATCAGTCCAGCCCTCCTTCTCTGCATTCCTAAGCTACTGAATCGCATCAATAGTTTCCGTCATTGTCTAGCCTTTACGTCTCCATGTAAGAGAAATACTGCATTTAATGGTCATTTCATATTCTTCATCACGCACTACATGTAGAATAATGCATGCACCATTCTTAGAGTCCGTTAGCCTTTACCCCGATAACTTTAGGATTCTATCAACATGTTCTCTAAAACATCAGATACTAGATACTGTTTAGGTACATGTCGCCCTGACTCTCCAGACTTCAGTCTCTGCTCCTAGCACAGAGTTCATAGCCCCCAGCTTCTCCTAGTAACACGTCATTGTCAGTTTGCGCGCACCATTAGGTTAGAGGTCCCGGCTCCTTAGGTAGCCCCCTCCATGTTTCCGCCCCATTTATGACATATTCTGTTACGTTTGCATCACATGTCTATGTATACGCCCCTGTTACACCCATTTTCACCCTTATCTTTCGCGACTGCTATTGACCACACCCACTGCTCCGCCTACTGTAATTCATTGTAATGTAACTGTTTTAGTATATATATTTGTGCACTGTTATTAAATGTTACGCCTATTCTGATCCTGCCCCCGGCAGCGCTGCCATCCTGTTCCCGTGCAGGTTGTCCTGTTCCCGTCCTTTATGCTGTATTAAACCTGCAAACTCCTACTACCTCGAATCTTGACTCTTATTTATTGAGCTATCTGTTATTGCTATGTCCAGACAAACCTAGATCCGGTATTATTTATTTATATACCACATAATGGCGCCCGAATAGGGACTTGCCCTTTCCCCACGCGCCGGTGAAGCCACGCCGGCCCCCTGACCCTCTGCAGCCGTGACGGAACCATACCGTGCACGTGCAGATATTTCTGCTTCAAGTATCCCTCAGGCCCACGGAGGAGACGGAGGTGGCGGTCCAGCATCCAGACGAGGCGGTGGAGGAACGCGGCGAGTCCCGACCAGAGCCCAAGCCGAGAGTCCAAGGTCCGAGGTATCCGGAGGCCCACCCGTAACAGAAGTCCGAAGTTCGTCCGTCCGGCGTCGAAGCAGTCCAGTCCAGTCCGAGGCCTTCCGTTCTTGCTGCCCGGTGAGTACCATTGCTGGGGTAGTATCTAGACAGGGTCAATCTAATTGACTCTGGTCCGTGGGTTGGTGGTACACAGACCCAAAACGAAGTGTCCACTTCGGTGGATGCGGGTCCTGACGTGTCTCTTTGAGACCGGTAAGTTTCGTACTGTTTCAGCAGTGCATCTAGTTTCTGTTCTAGTCAGTTCTGTTCTCGAGAAAATTCATGTATTCTGTTTTCAGTATTCCAGGTAGTATTCTGTTCGAACTGGTATTTTAAATATTCTTCATGTATTTTAATGTCGTGGTATGAATGTGCAGTAATTATCGTGTTCATTGTGTATTGTATTGTGTCTAGATTACAGTTCAGTCATGCCCTTATTCTCGAAATTACGTCAGTTAAAAACTAGAAAAGGTCTGCTAGAAGCAGCAGTTCCTGTCCCGCCTAGGGACAGTCCAGGTCATTTTATGTATCAAAAGCATGGCATAAGTGCCATATTATATCTAGATTTATGGGTAGAGTATACCAAAGAGTTAGAGGAAAAGTATAGATGGCCCGTATCAGGTACGTGGGATGCCGAGTGCATCATGCGAGTAGAAGAAGCATTATGGAAAAAGAAAGCCAGACAGTCACAGAAAGATGCCATCGAGTTATGGCGCAAAGAATCTCATAAAAGAACCGAAAAAGAAATCAGAAAGTCAGAACTAAGTAGAGAATCCTTGGAACGAGCCCAGGAAAGGGAACTAATCGAGATAGGTGAACGAGTTAAAACAGAACAGTCAGACAGACAGAGGAATGCCCTCATCAAGGGTATGTATCCTCTTCTTGCCGAGGGCTTGCCAAAAGCGACCCCGGAGGCATCCAGTAATTTTCCGCCACCATTAGTTCCGACCAAGCTACGTCACAAACCGACCGCAGCTGATATTTTCATCTCGTCCTATTTGGACGACACAGTCCCAGAATATGCAAATCCTGTTCCGCCAGCTCCTGTAAATAATGTAAATCCTGCTCCTCCAGTCACGGGAGTACCTGCTACGGTACCCCCGGTTCAGCCCACATTACAATTTCCCACTCTGCCAGCACGAAGAGTATCAGTCGACGATTCCAGCATAGGGGCCGCAGGGGGAGGTCCTCCTGGTACCCCGCCACCGCACCAACGTAGAACGTTGGCCGAGTTACATGAATGTGCGTTACAGCGTACGCCCAAATTTAAGTCCGTTGCAGAAATCCGACGAGCTCTCACTGAATGCCGCTATGATCCAGTTGCAGGTGATGATAGTACAGTAATATATTCCATCCGTGTAAGACGGGTGACCGGGTATTTAGACACCCTACCAGATATGAAAGGAGATCTAGACAGAATATATCGTTTCATCCGTACAGGGGATGATCCAGAAAGTATTGGCGAAGCCATGTCTCAAAGGAAAGCTGAGATCCAGCTCATGATATTAAAGTTTCTGATTAATTGTCCAATAAGAGAACAAGATTACCCGACTAAAGATCCGGCCGAAATGAAAATCCTGACAAGGTGGAGTGATAATATAGCCGAGGGTAAACACAAGACTATCAGTAGTATAGAGAGTATGTACAAGAAAATTCGTAAGGAAATACTAAAGTTACACGAACAACGTAAAGCAGCACAAGTAAGCGAGAAAGAGAATGACTCTACCGAAGAGGTAGAGGACGAGAATCCCACTAGAATAGCGTATGTAGGAAAATCTAATTTCCAGATCGCCATTTGCGCCTAGAACACAAGTCAGTTTTACATCATCCAGCACCAGAACAAGGTTCTCTGGAACAAGTATTTCAAGCTACCGATCACATTCTGAAATCACGAATCGGTTACAGTGAGTTAAGTACTATGCATGAACAAGAACTAGCCCGATCAGCAGTCCGATGGATTACTGATTCTACCACTTTTCCAGACGAAATAGTGGCACAAATGTTTCTGAAACTGCCCCCAGCCGAGCAACGACTGGTGGGTATGTATATGATCCAGCACCTCATTACTCTGTATGAGGGTCAACATTCAGATCCAGGTCCGTTACATGATGTCCTGAACGAGTTACTCCAGTATAGATGGAAAGGTTTAGGTACCGATTTAATTAGTGTCATTCTAGAACAGCGTCACAAATATAGAACGTTTCTGAACCCGCATTTTGTTCATGTCTCACCTCCAGAAAGTAAACCCTTTTACATAGACAGACAGAATCCGTTACGAGAAGTACACCCAGTTAGGACAACAGATGGTGAAATGCAACGAGTGTTTGTTTACACTCCGATTACAAACATGGAACTCTTAGAGATGAAAAAGTTAATTCCCTGTCACGACAAAGATCCAGCAGGGTTCCACCGAGAATTAAAAGACATGCTCCGTATGGGAGAATACACGTATCCAGATATTATTAAAATGTTAAAAGTCTTATTGCCCGCAGGGGTATACGAGAAACTCAAGGAAAAAGATTGGGAGATGGGAGAGAAAAAGATCGATTGGGCAGTTCTAGAAGCTGAAGATAAGGCACGAGTACCAGGTACCGGTCTAGGAGAGAAATGTAAAGAATTACCAGAACTGTTAATACAAGTTTTGCCAAGATTATTAGCCACTAAAAAGGAAGACTGGGATGCAATCTCAGCCTGTAAACAGAAACAAGACGAAGACACTAGTGATTTTTATTCTAGATTCGAGAAATGCTTTAGTATCAACAGTGGCCTCAAGACAAGTAGCGAGTCATACCCTCATCTTTTTGTTACTAAATTAGTCGAGAATTCAAGTCCACAAGTTAAGAATCGAGTTTTGAAAGTCGAAAGTACCTGGCAAGCTAATACCCCGTCCCAGATGTTACAGATGCTCCAATACCACCAGAATAGAATCAAAGAAGAGCAAGAACACGAGAGAAAACGTATGAAGGACACGAAAATGAAAGTGCTGGTTGCACAATCTATTCCACAAGACAGTCAGAAGAGGGGTACGAATCAAGCCAGTCATCCTGCAGCTCCCGTTAAAGGGACCTGCAATTATTGTAAGCAGCCAGGTCACTTTATAAACGAGTGTGCAGTTCTGAAACACAATATAGCTACCGGTAAGACTAAAGAAAGACCACGTCCGCCTAGACAAGAACAAGTTTCACAGACTTCTCAGCCACAGAATGCACAACAGACAGTTCCAGCACCGCAGCCTATCGCTGCAACACAGCATGTTACACAGCAGATGTACCAGTATGCACAATCCGAGTATCCAGAGTATCAGCCATATTCATGAAACAGCCTAGAGAGGGAGGTAGGCTTGCCTCTCATCGAGATACCTGTAGATCAAGAGGGTCCCTATGTTCATAGTCAAGTATTAGGGAAAGACAGAAAGTTTTTGATTGATACAGGGGCAAGTAGGACCACCATCAGTCACGCCGAAGTTCCGGGGGCTCCGCTCTCAGGCTCAAGAAATGTTTCCCTTGGATTTTCAGGAAAGCCTATTGTAAATGAGATATCTCAGCCAGTTACTCTAGAAGTAGGTCCATTGTCCCGCACTACTGATCTGTTACTTACGAAGTCATGTCCAGAAAATTTATTAGGCATTAAAACACTGAAAGAATTAGGTGCAGTTATTTGCTGTTCCCCAGAGGGAATACGATTGTTTTTACGTGACTTCAAGGGTCACTATGTATTACGAGATTTTGATCCGAGATTGTCTAATGTTCCGCAGCATCTATGGGCGCAAGGTCCAACTGATGTTGGTTATATGCAAATCACACCCCATCGTGTGACTCTCAAGCCAGGTGTAGTGTTACCACGAATCAGACAGTACAGATTGCCACCTGAGGCTGTAGCAGCCTTATCCAAAATTATTGACGAGCTCATGGCTCAAGGAGTAGTTGTAGAAACTGACTCCAATGTATGTAATTCTCCGATCATTCCAGTCATGAAACGTACTGATCCAAATGCACCCCCAGTATATCGATTAGTGATTGACCTTCGGGAACTCAACAAATGTATTATTCCCCAGTACCCAGTTGTCCCAGATATCTCTTCCCTATTGACAGCCATTGATTCTGAAGCCTCATTTTTTTCAGTCATAGACCTCAAGAACGCATTTTTTAGTGTCCCCATTCATCCAGACAGCCAGTTCCGTTTCGGATTTTGTTTAAATGGAAGGAGCTATATGTTTACACGAGCTCCTCAAGGTTTCACAGAAAGTCCTAGTATTTACAGTCAAGCACTTAAGAGACAACTAGACAATATTCACATGCCAACTGACACTGCCCTGCTCCAGTATGTCGATGATCTACTGATCACAGCCCGTTCTGAACGTGCTTGCGAGCGAGCATCCCTTACAGTCTTGTATTTCCTTGCCGAGATGGGGCACAAGGTGTCCCCTTCTAAGCTTCAATTCTGTGTCCAGCAAGTGATCTACTTAGGCCACTTACTGTCCAAGAGGGGTAGGCAGTTGACACCCGACCGTATCCAGTTAATAGCGAGTCTTCCTCAGCCCAAGACCCAGAAGGAGGTACGTGCTTTTATCGGCCTTACTTCTTACTGCAGACAATGGATTCCTCAGTATGCATTTCTAGCTAAGCCACTGATACAGTTAACGACACAGGAGGCAGCCGTATCGACTGTCCTCCCTTGGACATCTGAACATACACTTAGTTTTAATGAGTTAAAGAAAGCCTTATGCCAAGCTCCAGTTCTAGCTACACCGAACTACAGTAAGCCTTTTACACTTTTCGTCACAGAACGGGAAGGTACAGCATTATCTGTTCTCACACAAGATCAAGCAGGACAATACAAGCCCTGTGCTTATTTTTCTAGCACATTAGATCCTGTAGCCCAGGCTCTGCCTGCGTGCCTCAAGTCAGTTGCAGCCACAGCACTAGCTATCAGACAAAGTGATTCCATAGTATTAGGACATTCCTTGACAGTACAAGTTCCACACTCCGTGGAAGTTCTTTTAAACCGAACACAGACTCAGCACTTGACAATTGCACGTTTAACAGGTTATGAATTGACACTGTTCCAGCCACACATAGAAATCAGACGCTGCAACGTTCTAAATCCTGCTACACTGTTACCGTCAGTTAATTCGAATCCTGCCACACACGACTGTGTGGAAGTAGTTAACATTATGACTAAGCCAAGACAAGATCTGACAGATATTCCATTACCAGATCCAGACCTGACACTTTATGTGGATGGTTCATGTATGAGAACAAGTACAGGAGAACTAGTAGCCGCGTATGCAGTGACTACTGACACTGAAGTTATTGAAACACACAGTATTGACACCCTGTCTGCTCAAGCAGCAGAGCTAGTTGCTCTGACACAAGCCTGCATACACGCCAAGAACCTGAAAGTTAATGTTTACACAGATTCACGCTACGCATTCGGAGTCGTACACGACTTTGGAGTGCTCTGGCAGGAGAGAGGTTTCATGACTTCTCATGGAACCGAGATTCAGCATGGTCTCCTTATTCAAGCTCTGTTAGATGCCATACACTTACCGACATCCATTGCTATCATGAAATGCAAAGCACATACGAAAGTTACTGACATTATTTCCCAAGGTAATGATCTAGCAGATCGCACAGCCAAGCTTACAGCACAGACACAGGACATTCCAGTTAACAAGACACCGACATCTACTCCAGATCCGACTACATGCATGACAGTTAAGGACCCTACTCAAGATGTCATAGATATCCAGTTACATGCTACTCCCGATGAAATCAAGAAATGGTCCGAACAAGGAGGGGTCCAGACAGATCAGGGATGGGTAACGAAGGGTAAAGCCACATGGTTTCTCCCCGACTCCATGGTTCAAGTCATTATCAATACCGCACATAGTCCAGCACATTTAGGAGAAAAAGCTATGTTAGATAGTATCCAGAACATTTGGTTCAACAAGCATTTACGAGCTGCAGCCAAGCAGAAGGTCCGTACCTGTATGATATGTTGCCAGTTTAATCCAGGTAAAAGTGTCCCGGTGGAACAAGGTGGTTTCCAGCCCCCTGACCACCCTTTTGAAGTCCTCCAAATGGATTATATTCAGATGGAGCGATGTCGAGGTTTCAAGTATGTCCTTGTAGTTGTATGCGCTTTGTCCAGGTGGACAGAAGCATACCCAGTCCCAGATTACACAGCCGCGACCACTGCCAAGCAGTTGGTTCGTGAGTTCTTCCCCCGTTATGGACTCCCTAGGGTCGTGTATTCTGATAACGGCCAGCCATTCTCATCTGAGCTCATGAAACATATTTCCCTTTTGTTAGGGTACCAGTGGAAGTTCCATTGTGTACGCCATCCAGAAGCAGCCGGTCTCGTAGAGAGACATAATCAGACCCTGAAAATCCGAATTGCAAAAGTATGTAAAGAGAAAGGTGTGGACTGGCTAGTAGCTCTGCCAGTTGCTCTGTTTTATATGCGCATGGTCGCACATTCCAGATCAGGTCTGTCCCCGTATGAAGTCGTATTCGGCCGCCCCCCTAACATGTGGGGTACACCTAGACCCCGAAGTATTACCGATGTTTCAAGTAATATGCTGACAGATTACCTAGCTTCCTTGATGTCTGCCCTCAACTCTTGTCGTTCACAGGTTGCTGCCGCATTTCCAGACAATACCGAGGTGGCACCGCATGAAATCGTTCCCGGATCCATGGTTTTTGTCCGAAATTTTGATCGTTCAAGTCCGCTGGAGCCTCGCTGGAAGGAACCCCGACAGGTCCTCCTGGCCACCCGTACTGCCGTCAAGCTGGAAGGCAGGAAGGGCTGGGTCCACTTGTCACATGTGAAAAGATTTTTTGGATTGAAACCTGTTTCAAAGAACATTTCCGAGGATCTTAAAGACTGCCAAAGTACTATTCTTAAGGACTGTCCCGCAAAAGACATTGCTACGAACCCTTCCCTGTTAGAGAAAACTCCGCAACAGGAGTATAAGCTTAAACTAAGGTCTAGTAAAATAAGTCAGCCAGTTTGATTGTCTAAGTCCTCCCCTAGGTGAAACGGTTAGACCGGTTTCTGACATGTATATAATAGACCCCCACAGAGAGAGAGTTAGTGAGAACTCTAGAAGTGGCACTATTATTTTATGTTTTCTGCTATATTTTAGCATTATGATTTCCTGCACCAGTTATGCATTTTATTTGTATTCTCCAGTTTCTCATGTAAATAAGTCTGTTAATGTTACAGTAGAGCACACGTTTAGTGATCTGCCTCCTCATGAACTCTCATATCGTCTTGCTATGCGTAATAATTCCTTTATCCGCATGTTACATTATTCACACCAGACCAGCAATGCCACAAATTGTTGGGTGTGTGGTCGACTCCCCCCTTTCCAGACACCGAAGGGAGTTCTGCCACTCTTTCCTTATCCATTTTCACATAATGGTTCGTGTGGAGCATGGTCCACGTTAACGTCATCCTCAACAGATATGTCTTTTCTGAACAGCACATGTTTCCCAGACAAGCAAGGTCTTCCCCACAGAACAGGGTTAGATCTAGAAAATGAAGTTTATAATTTAGGTAATTATTCTTCGAATTTTATGGTCCTGAATGTTCAGTCTGATTCTACTCCAGACTTACCTGCTATTTCAGTACTACCAGTCAAAGGTGAATTATGTGTCCGAAATAATGGTTCCGTACATGTAGGCCATAGTGATTGTACTACTATTGTCAAGTATAGTGACAGTAGGAAATCTATTTTCAAAGCTTCACGTCATTCTTATTTTGTTTGTGGTCAGACCGCATATGTTCGTCTGCCCCTTGATTGGGATGGTACATGTTACATTGCCTTCCTACTGCCACCAGTTTTCCTAGCCCCACCTGACTATCATAGGAATTCCCACCTAGTACATACTAGACACAAGAGAAATCTCCCGATTGTCGATTATACTGAAACTGCTCTAGAACAATACATAGATATCAATAAAGGTGTCTTCCCCTACTTAGGTACTGTCGTGAATAGTAAACTGATACGTAGATTAACCAGAACACTTGAAGCAGTAGTGATTGAGACTACTTCTGCTCTAGGTAACTTAACCGAAGAACAATCCTTTATGAGAATTGTCGTGCTCCAGAATCGTCTCGTCCTTGACGTCATACTGGCCGATAGGGGCGGGGCATGTAGAGTCATCGGATCTAGTTGCTGCATTTTCATTCCTAATAACGCGCCGTCTGTTTATTCAGCTATTACCAGACTCCATAAAATTGCCCATATGTTACACCAAGATCCAGGCACCTGGACATGGTCCGGTTGGTTCTGGAATATAATTTCCGCCTGGGGATGGAAAGTATTGTTATTTCTGGGTATTGCAGTAGCGATCATATTCAGTTGCTGCCTCTGTTTACAATGTGGCCCTGCGATTTGCGGCATTTGTGCTACCTCTTGTATTCCTAGTCCCAAGTCCCGTTCTAAATCCCGTTCCAAGAAAATTCGAGACGAGCAAATGATACTGTATGAAATGATAGATGGTATCATGAATATTGATGTTTCCTGATGGAAACGTAGTGACAAGGAGGGAATGTGGAAAAGTAAATTTTGCCATGTTCTGTGTCCCTACGTGTCCTCCATCTTATGTTATGTGTGCATGATTAAATATGCATATGTATCCCCATGTTTGATTAAAGACGCAATTACAGTTGCGTCCATCTCTAGTATGCCAGTTTCCAGTTCTCGTGAAAGCTACGAGTATTAGGCCTATGTAAAGATACGTTGCCACGTTTCTCAGTGTGCACGTTATTTCATTGAAAAATCCCCGTTTCTAGGCCTCAAAAGGGCCTGGACACCAGATTCAGCTCCTGTCCCCTGAACCCTCGCTGAGGAGCGATACAGCCCCCACCTGTATCCTCGACCTTTCACTTACTTCCTGCCTCACAGTGCCCGGCTCAGCCTGGCTCTGCCTACGAGTCTGCCAAGAGTATGTTATGATTCTAGTTATCAGTCCAGCCCTCCTTCTCTGCATTCCTAAGCTACTGAATCGCATCAATAGTTTCCGTCATTGTCTAGCCTTTACGTCTCCATGTAAGAGAAATACTGCATTTAATGGTCATTTCATATTCTTCATCACGCACTACATGTAGAATAATGCATGCACCATTCTTAGAGTCCGTTAGCCTTTACCCCGATAACTTTAGGATTCTATCAACATGTTCTCTAAAACATCAGATACTAGATACTGTTTAGGTACATGTCGCCCTGACTCTCCAGACTTCAGTCTCTGCTCCTAGCACAGAGTTCATAGCCCCCAGCTTCTCCTAGTAACACGTCATTGTCAGTTTGCGCGCACCATTAGGTTAGAGGTCCCGGCTCCTTAGGTAGCCCCCTCCATGTTTCCGCCCCATTTATGACATATTCTGTTACGTTTGCATCACATGTCTATGTATACGCCCCTGTTACACCCATTTTCACCCTTATCTTTCGCGACTGCTATTGACCACACCCACTGCTCCGCCTACTGTAATTCATTGTAATGTAACTGTTTTAGTATATATATTTGTGCACTGTTATTAAATGTTACGCCTATTCTGATCCTGCCCCCGGCAGCGCTGCCATCCTGTTCCCGTGCAGGTTGTCCTGTTCCCGTCCTTTATGCTGTATTAAACCTGCAAACTCCTACTACCTCGAATCTTGACTCTTATTTATTGAGCTATCTGTTATTGCTATGTCCAGACAAACCTAGATCCGGTATTATTTATTTATATACCACAGTACTACTAGCGGAATGAGCGGGAGTGGTGGAAAAGCGTACGCAAATCTGCCAGATCGCATTGCCCTTCGACAACGGGTGTGGAAACCTGGCGCGAAGGTTGGATATTTCGCGTTTGCGTGTGTGGCGAACAGATCTATGTCTGGGTTTCCCCACATCTCGGAAAAGGGTAGAAGAACTTGTGGATGGAGTACGCATTCATGTATCTGTGGAGTCTGACGACTTAACAGGTCTGCAACTCGATTGCTGACTCCTGGGAGATGTTCTGCCAGAAGATATATGTCTGTGGAATGGCCCATCTCAATATGCTTTGTGCTAGATGAGACAGCTGCAAAGAATGTGTTCCTCCTGGTTTCTGTATGTAATACATTGCTGTCATATTGTCCGTGCAGACCAGGACAGTCTCGTTGAGGAGATGTGCTTGGAATGATTTTAACACTAGAAAGATTGCCAGTAACTCTAGATAAGTGTACCATTTTTTGTTGAGTGGTCCACCTGCCCTGAATTGTGTGGTTTACGAGATGGGCTCCCCAGCCGGTGAATGATGCGTCTGCTGTTAGCACTATCTGTGGAACTGGCTCTAGGAACGGCCACCCTTTGGAAAGGTTTTGTGTGTTCCACCACTGCAGAGAGCGATATGTGCGGCTGTCCACCAAAACCAGATCTGTAAGTGGACTGTGAGCCTGGTTCCACTGACGTGCTAAGCATTCCTGTGAAGGGCGCATCTGAAATCTTGTGTGCGGTACAATAGATATGCAAGAGGCCATTATTCCTATAAGCTGCTTAAACACTCTAGCTGAAAGGGAGTGTTGAGGTTGACATTTGGTGACGAGGGTTTGCATACTGGCTATCCTGGCTGGATTGGGGTATGCTGGGGCTTTGGAAGAGTCTATTGTGGCTCCTAGATACTGAAGAAGGTAGGAGGGATGAAGGTGCAACTTGGTGTAGTTTACTTGTGTAGAAGCCAAATTATTTGGCGAGTGTGGTGAACATACTAGTTGTATGTCTTGGCTTTTATTAGCCAATCGTCCAGGTATGGAAACACATGGCTGTGCTGCCTTCGGAGGTGTTCTTCTACTACCGCAAGACACTTTGTGAATACCCTGGGTACTGTGGTGACTCCAAATGGGAGAACCTTGAACTAATAGTGTTGGCCGTCCACTGTAAATCTTAGATATTTCCTGTGAGCAGGGTGTATGGAATATGCAAGTAGGCGTCCTTGAGGACTAATGTGGCAAGGAAGTCGCCTTGTTGAAGCAGTGGAAGGACTTGTTGAAGAGTGATCATGTGAAAATGATCCGACTGTATGTAGAGATTGAAAGGTCTGAGGTCCAGTATTGGTCTGAGAGTCCTATCCTTTTTGGGGATTAGGAAATACAGGGAGTAGACCCATGTTCCTTGATGCTGTATGGGGACTGGCTGTATTGCATGCTTTAGAAGCAGCAAGAGAACCTCCTGTTTGAGGAGCGTCAGATGTTTGGGGACATTTAGACGCTGTTTGGGCGGTATGTTGGGGGAATATTCAGTAATTTCCAGGCAGTAACCATACTGGATAATTTGCCTTATCCACTTGTCTGTAGTGATGGAGTTCCAGACAGGTAGGAACTGTGATAGTCTTCCTTCGACTGGAGTGGAATGGTCTGGAGGGAGCAGAGGGAAGTCATTGTTTGGTAGTAGGGGAGGTTCGGTTGTTGTTACTGCGACCTCTCCCTTTGTTATTATTTCCTCTGTACCCCCCCCCCCCTAAAATATACCCTGTTGGGGGATGTTTGGGACGGACTTCGTAGGAGGAGTTAGTAGTGTCTGTGCTAATGTTTTCAGATCCACTCCTATAGAAGAAGCGACAAAAGGAACCTCGTGTAGGCTGAAACTGTAATGCTCCCATAGATTTAGCAGTGTGACTTTTTTCATTTTTTCTAGAGTGGTGTCCACAGCTGAACCCAAACAGGTGTTCATGATTGAACGGCTGATTTAAAATAGTTGATTGCACTTTCTGTTTAAACCTGTAAATGCGTAACCATGCATGTCTGCGGAGTAAGACACTGGTGTTAATAGGCACATTTGATGGACGTATTTGTGATGAACTTGCCCTCCTGGACCAGATCGTTGGCTTCGGCCTTGTACTGATCAGGTAAGTGTTGGATAAGATCTTCAAGCTCGCCATAGTGAGCCCTGTCATATCTGGCAAGTAGTGTTTGCGCGTTAGCTATCCTCCAGTGATTGGCTGCTTGGGAGGCAACTCGTTTACCTGATGCATCCAGCAGTTATGACTCCTTATCTGAGAGTGGTGCATCACCAGAGGTTTGGGAATTTGCAGGTGTTCTTGTATTGGACACTACTAGAGGATCTAAGGGGAGTTGTCCTTTGATGTATACTGGATCCTTAGGGGTAGGCTTATATTTTTTTTATCAATCAGGGATCGAGAATCCTGGTCCTGACGGGGTCTTTAGATATGTCTGGTGCATGTTTAATGACACCTTTGAGGATTGGCCATGTGTGTATTGCTTTATGTGACTGGGCAAAAGTGTCCAGAAGGAAGTCTTCTTCCATGGGGTCAGAATGTAGTTCCACGCCATGATCGTGCACAGCTCTATTAATGAGCTGACTAAAACCTATACTATCATCTGGGGGTGATGGCTTAGATGCGTTTGGGTCTGGATCAGGAAGGTCTGGAGTATCTGTGGGATCATCGTAATCGTCCCATGTGTCCTGTGGTGGGGTAGTGTTATCATCAAGGTCATCTAAGGGATCCAATGTGTACACCCCCATCCCCTAAATCATCCTCATACTGGATATCTATCCTTTTAGATCAGTTGCCCGCCCTGTCCACATCTCACCTGGGCATACATATCCTCGCAGAGATCCAAGAGTTCAGGTAAAATCCCACTATTCTTGAGAACCTGCCACAATTTGCCTCAGGGTACAAAGTTGAACGCAGACTTTATTTAAAAAAGGCCAGGGATAGGATTGCCTTAGGGGGGGGGGACAACTGCTTTCCAGTGAATTAATAAAAACCTGGTTGAAAGTACTAATCCCTTTTCTAAACCATGTTAGACGATAGAAAGGACCTGGGGGTGAGGTAGATGGGGGAGCAGGTGGGTGCCCATCATACCCTTCCTTGCTTGCCACCCCCCCCACTCCAAAACCCCCACAACTTCACTGAGGAACCATCACCCATCATCAGGATCTCCATCGATATTCCCGGACACTGTAAACATGCCAACACCACGTCCCTGCTCAAGAAACCATCAATGACCCAGCCATGCTTTCCAACTACAAACTCATTTCCCTCCTACCTGGCAAAGGTCTTTGAGAAACTAAATGAAGCCTCACCGAACACCTCAGCAACCACCAGCTCCTCGACGCCACGTAGTCAGGGTTCAAGCCAAACCACTGTACCGAATTGGCACAGATTACAGCCACAGTGGACATCTACATGATCCTTGAGAGAGGAGACATGGCAGCCCTCTTTCTCCTGGACCTCCTGGCAAAATTTGCCTCACACCCCAACCCTATCAGGCACCTGCACAAACTTGGTATCTAAGGACTCGCTCACCGCTGCATTTACTTGCTCTCCACAGATAGAGCACAAGCTGTCAGCCGGCACTTTACTCTTCAGAAGCCCACAAACTCAGTTGAGTGCCTCAAGGTTCATCGTCAGCCCTGCCCTTTTTAAAAAAACAACATCAAAATTATCATCCTCTTCTACGCCTATGGCACGCAATTCATAATCTCCCTCTCGGATAAGACACCCAAATTGATAAACAAGTTCACTGCCTCCATGGACACAGTCGCTAACTGGACGAAAGCCAATGATCTCAAGGTCAACACCAACAAGACAGAAGTAGTGATCTTCGACAAGAACACCTCACCATGGGAGTCCAGCTGGTGTCCTGTCGACCTTGGGGCCATACCAGAAACCTTGGACTAATCAATCTTTGACAACAAACTGAACATGGCCGCACAAGCCAACGCCATCACTCCATCCACACCATGTAGATGCAGAACAATATCTTAAAAAAGATCTCAAGCCGTCACTCATGCCCTAGTCACCCACAAGGGGAACTATGTAAACATCCTCTACGTCAGGATCATCAAACAGCTCAGCAGAAGACTAAACCATCCAGAACTAAGTCAGATTCATGCTCAACCTCTCGGAACACACCACACGTAACACAACACCACACATCAGTGAGCGCCACTGGCTCCAGATTTACAAACGCATTAATGTCAAACTCCTCACACACAGAATTTAGGCACTACACAACTTAGGCCCTCTGAGATCTGGACGTGATCGGACAGGTTGCCCTGATGCTGTGCCCACTGGAACTTCAGGTCCCACTGCAGAGCCCACACATGCCATCTGGCATGTTGCACTAGCAGGATGCAGGAGGCCAGTAGGCCCAGGAGCCGGAGGGTCATCCTGACAAGAGGCTGATAGAGGCTGAAAGATCAGAATTATAGCCTGAATATCCCGGAATCGCAGCTCGGGAGGATAAACCTGAAACTGCGTCGAATCCAGAAGCGCTCCGATGAAGAAGAGCTTCTGAGAGGGGCTCAGGTGCGACTTCGGCACATTGATGGAGAACCCCAGCAAATGCAGGAGGTCAGCCGTAGTCTGGAGGTGGGAGACGACTGCCCGGGGCAAGCCTGCCTTCAACAACCAGTCATCAAGATAGGGGGAAGACTTGAACCCCTGATCTGCGCATATACACTGTGACCACTGCCATCACTTTCGTGAGCACCCGTGGGGCACTGGTAAGGCCGAAGGGGAGCAGAGCAAACTGAAGATTGCTCTTGGCCTACCGTGAAGGTAGGACGGGGATATGAAAATATGCATCCTGCAAGTCCAACGCTACCATTCAGTCTCCAGACTTTCTGGATCCAGTCTGACGCCTGGGGATATTTTAAGGTAAGGAATCCGTCACTCACGTGTATTTCAGATCCATATTTCAAGACAATCAATGTTATTCTACGGGGAGATAACCCTCGCAATACTGAAAAAATTAAATTAACAATATTTCCCTATTAGGACATGTAGAACGCACTAGTACATGTCTTACCTTTTAAATACTCTGCACCCTATGCTCTCTCGGAGAGGACGGCAGAGTACGCCAAGCCGAGACTAGCATGGCAAATCGATTTGCAAATGGAGCTACAGGAGGAGGCATGGCGGTATTGCTGCACAAGCACGAGGAGGATCTCTCTAAAAGGCAGTCATAGGTTACTTCATTTTAAATATCTGAACAGGACTTACTACACCCCTGAAAGATTACATAGATATAAACTGCGCGATAGCCCAAATTGCGAGAGCTGTGGGGCCCAAATTGCAGATTTCTTACATGTGGCTTGGACCTGCCCGGAAATCTTGTCCTTCTGGCACGCCGTATATAAAGAGGTTAATGGGATCACTCAACTGACACTGACGCCTGATCCTTTATTGGCCATATTGGGCTATTCGAAGCCCCTACGATCGGCACACAGGAGGCTGGTAGACATGGCCTTCCTACTGGCTAAACGGTGTGTAGCGTGCACATGGATGAGGGGCCCAACCCCTACTTTGGCACAATGGTCCAGGGAAATGACATACTGTTGTACACAATCTGAACTCTATAGCGACCTACTACCCCCTCGCAATAAACCCAAAACCTTTTGGTCCATGTTTCTAGACAGGAGACAGATGCGGCACATAGCGGAGGATGAGGATGACAATGACCAGCCTGAGGGGGGGGGGGGGGGGGGGGGGGGGATGGGTTACTTGACTGGAGACACGGTGCCATCTTGCGGAACAGTCTCTGCTAACGTACAGTAGGTGGTCGGTCGGCATGTTCATGGTGGGATGGATGGACGGACGGGATCCCGGGCGGGAGTGAGGTTATCAACACTTACCTACATGGGAGGCTCCTTCGACATGCAGCTATATGGGTCTGAACTATTGTCATCCTCCTTCTCATTAGATACCTGCCAATGTATTTATGAACATTGTTTGTATTACTACTGTCACAAATTATTGCCACTGAATGTGATGGTTGTTTTTTCTTTGAAATGCTAATAAAAAAATTAATTAAAAAAAACAAAAGAAACTCTGCACCGTAGCCATGGAGCTGCCTTGGGCCTACCTTAGGGGTGATTAAACATGTAGTAAATGGGAAGGTTTGGCCTAACAAGTGGATGCACTTGCCAAATATACATTGAAGTTGAACACTGCACACACAGACACTGCACTAGCAAGTTTGAGACATTTTTGGAGGGCTACTCATGTGGGTGGCACAATCATGGCTGCAGGCCCACTAGTAGCAATTGATTTACTGGCCTTGGGCACACCTGGTCACTTTACTAGGGACGTATTAGCAAATAAAATGCCAATCTTGGATAAACCAATCACCAATACATTTTACACATGGAGTAGTTGCACTTTAGCAATGGTCAGCAGTAGTAAAATGTTCAGAGTCCTAAAACCAGCAATAACATGACAGAAAAAATAGGAGGAAGAAGGCAAAAAGTTTGGGCATACCCTTCCAAAAAGGGCCCGGTCCAACCGTTATGTATTGCTAACTAGCATACCCGTCGCGCGTTGCTGCGATCTCAGAAGAAAGGAAACTTAAGGAAACTTGTTATGATAACATTCAATTTACATTGTGTCATTTTTATTGAAACTTATTCATTTTCATATGGTAAACATTTTAAAGTGTTGTTTTAATTCTGTTTATTTATTAGAGTGCTTGTGGATACAAGTTATTTTTTGTTTTTCCGTCTGGTGCGTACACGAATAAATCAGAAGGTTTTCCGACGTGTGAGCTGGCCACATACAGTTGTCCATGTGAGAAGCACAGATTCTCCAAATCTAGTCCACACACTTGCAGCGATTGTCCTTGTGCTTTGTTGATGGGTCATTGCAAAAGCGAGTCGCACCGGAAACTCTACACGTTGCATACACAAATAAATCAGAAGGTTTTCCGACGCGTGAGCTGGCCACATACAGTTGTCCATGTGAGAAGCAGGGATAACCAAATCTAGTCCACACACTTGCAGCGATAGTCCTTGTGCTTTGTTGATGGTCATTGCAAAAGCGCGTCGCACCGTAAACTGTAAACGTTCAGTATTGGAAAGATTATGAGGGCCCTGGGGGGCCGATATTTAACAAATTTTAGTTTTTTTTTTCTTTTCTTTTTTAGCCAGAAACCTTTGCGGGAGTGTAGTCAACAACTTCCCAAAGTTTCATGCCGATCGGATGAATGGTGTAGTAATGCATAAAGGACAAACGGACATACTTTGGTTTTTAGGTCTCGGCTAGCCGCGCGAAGCGCGTCTCCGCCGAGAACCTTTTGTCGGCATGTGTGCTTCCCAGGAGACAATCCTGGCCGCGCGCATCGCCTTGGAGGCGATTTCAAACTGACACGCGCACGCGAACGAGCGCTGTGGCCAGGCGCTGTCTCCTGGGAAGCACACACGCATGCGCATACACACAAGCGCCCACGCACGCACATACATACAGAGACACCCACACCCCCCCGCACACATACACACACGCGCGCACACACACACACACGAGTGCACCCCCCCTCTCCCCCGCCGTCGCGCGCACACACACACACACACACACACACACGAGGGAACCGAGCCCCCCCCCCCAGCCCTTTTCAACTTACCAGGTGAATTCTGTGGGACTCCGCTCTCCTTCTGGTGTCGCGAGACGCTTTCACTCCGCCTTCTCTTCCGGTCCGGACGCAGCCCCGCCCCCGTCACAGGCGACTTTGCCTGACTTCCGGTGAGGCTGCTGGGCTCGTGAGTAACAGTGACTTCCTTGTTTTTCCTCACTCTTCCCCCTCCCCAGCGCTCTCCATGTTGAAAGCTCGTCCGTTGCTAAGTTCTCCTTTGTGCATCCAACCAAGAGAAACCCAAATATCATCCTTACACAATACTCCGCTTATCTAGACAAGATAAATTAGAAATATAATACAAGGCAGCTAATTCTGACCCGAACCTCTTTAAAGTGAATTGAAAGCTACACTTGAAGGTTGCCACTCTCATCTGAACTCCGTCTGCCAGCTCGATTACTGTGGTCGCTTAGGGCGCGGAGGAGATGCAGATTAGGTCCCTTGGTCAGGGAACTGAAGCATCCTGCAGAGATGATTTAGAGATGCGGAAACCTGTTAGTGAATCGATATTGACTGATCCGCTTGCCCAATCTGACATGTAATTAAGCCGAGGATGGTGACCACGAACCAGTGAGGTCCCGAACATACGGCTCAGAGTTTGCCTTTGCACAGTGTGGGAAGCCATCAAGCGAGTGGATGGGTGTCATGGAGCGGGTGATGGTGTTCATGTCATACCCGGTGCTGTGTGTGATTCTCCTTTGTCCCTATCTTGGCGGTAGTGCTGCAGGCATTAACAACGGTGGTATGGGATTGGCCAAAGTAAGCAGGACTCCATCACAAACCTTTTTGAAGTACATTATACCCGAACTGGGACCGTGAGATTATTGAAGTCGATGCCACATTACTCTATATAGGGCTATGTTTTCACACTGAGGGAGTCATTACATATTGGCTGTGAAAACAGAGGTAACAACAAGGGCGAGATTTCAAGTTTTCCAAACTTTTCCCCAAGACTAATTGGTTTTGTGAGTGAACATCCACAAGGGTGAGGGGATCTACTTGGAAGAACCCAGAAAACGGGTATGTTTGTTGACTGTGCTGAAGGGGAAGTCATAAGGGCCCAATATTCGAACACCCAGGATTACCTGGTGAGGCAGCAACAAGTTGCCAGGTGGAAACAAACCAGGTGAAATTGAGTGGGTGTTCGTGTACAGAGCTGTATCGCCTCACCCACACCGTGCTGGGTGCATGTAACGATTGGCCCAGATGCCCTCAACACCTCCATTCAATGACACACATTTGCCCCACTCACTCTCAATTATTGTCTGCTCAGAACAGGTGGTAAATAACAGCTGAAGACAAAACTCTTAATTGGCCTGGGCAGGGGTCCAATTGTCGACTGCAAATTGTTTTTTTGATCCAGTAATTTCATCTCTCTCTGGCTACTGTAGTTAGCCATACACATTACGCGACTTTGAGCTATTGGCATTGTAAATGACAATGACTTATTTATGTTTTGGTTTTTAAAACATAAATAAAAGACCTTGTCATTTACAATGTCAAGACCTTAAACTCGCGTTCATGTACAATGCTAATAGCTCTAACTTTTGCAATGCCGAGACCGTTGCATTGTAAATGCTTGTTATTTATATATAGATTAAATTCACCAATACATTACTAGATCAATTAAGAGTGTAATTAAGTGCCTATCAGCTCATCTCATTCAAGTCAACTTGTACAGCAAGTACTTCTTTTGCAGATTTGGTCTTCTGTTTATTGCGGCCTTGAAATTGGACTTTCACAAACACTGATAAATAAAATAAGATGGTACAAATGGAATGGTCTAGAAAAGATACTCTGGAGACCAATCTAAAAGGGAAGCATACATTAGAATTTAAGAGCTTCCATAGGTCCTATTTAGGGGAGGACTAGTTTAAACTGTATAAATGTAACATTATTTGAGGTCATGCATTCTTCATTGGCTTGGTGGATGAACAATACTCCCAGTAAATAACAAACTTAGCTTTTGTTGTAATGAAAATTATGCTTTGCCTCTTTTAAAACAACATAATGGAAAAACGTGGGTCTTAATACTTGAAGAACAGAGGAGTTTTTTATTAGATGTTGGAAGCCTCGCTGATGACAGAAACACCATAATTCAGCTTCTTCATAGGTCGGTATAACAGTGAATTGAACAGCAGTCAAAAGTGGCAATTGTTTTCTCTGAACCGCAGTTTAGGCTATTACTATGCATGTTTAAAACCTTCAGTGCCAAACTGCTAACATGGTATACAGGTCTCATACAGAATTTAGCAAAAATATTAGCATTTGACCAGTTTTCTACCTTTAGAATCTCAGAGTTCCACCTGCCCAAACAAACTTTACTAGCTAAAGCACCCCCAGAAGAGTGTGCGCCAAACTTCAATAAATCTACTCCAGCTTCCAACATGACTGATCCCACCCACCTTCATATCATAGCCATTGAAACTTCCTTGGAGATCAATAACTGGTATTCCCCATCAGGCCTAAAATCTAATATTCTTTGCTTATAAACCTTCATACATCTCACTATATTCAGCTTTTTGCAGTTCTGAAATGATGGGTAATAAATACTCTCAGACATAGTCTTAGTCCGTTTCCAAATATCAATGTGAACAACATCCGGAGTATAAAATTATTACAATCTCAAGAGCCTTAACATCCAATACTCTTTTAAACAAGATCGAAGTAGTCATTAACTTTAAAAATATTTCTTGCAATTAAAAGGTAAACATTACCTGACCAGGATACAAATAGAGTAAAAACAAACTTACATCCTATAAAGATTCATATCGGGTTCTGGGAGGGTCTCCTTGGACTAATTCTCTTCATCACCCTAAGGACCAAAGGAACAATTCCTGCAGCAAAACTATTCACCAAAACATAGCCTGCTAACACACCTATCGATAACAAATCATAATTCTGTAAGAAAAGACGGATTTGAACAGCTCTGCCAGAAAATGTGTTACTTCCATTTCATGAGCCTCCACAAGATTAAAATTCCTCTCCAAGCATCAACTACACCATTCTTCTACACTCCTCTGTACCTTTTCCTTGAACATAGTGCCCATGATTTAACCAATAATTCCTTCGTTTTTCCTGAAAGACCTGAATATCTGCTTGACCCCTGAAAGTCTCTAAGCAAGAAGGTTCATACTTCCTCTAGTACCAAAGGATGTACCTCTCCTTCCTGTCCTATTAGTAGAATGAAATGGTATGAAACAAGGATCCGATAATGCAAGCTCAATTATCCCTGGAAACCAAACCTGAGAGTTCCAAAAGGGAGTCACAAGAATAATTCAGCACCCCCGCCACAACTTTTAACACTCTGGGTCGTTGAAAACAGAGGAAAAGTGTAAGTGTGGGCTCCCTTCCAATCCTGGAAGAAGGGGTCTACTGCAGCCGTTTTTGGATCCGGTCTCCAGCTGTAATATTTTCGCACCCCACAGGTCAACCTTCTCACAAATAAATCTACACGAATTGGGTACCATAATCTCTGAATCTTTCTGATAACTGTATTCAACTTCCTACCGCTGAAATCTCTCAGATTCCTTGCATTCCAACCTGCTTTCTGATCCTGCAAACCTGCAATATATTCTGCTCTCAGGAGGATTTTCTGTTCCCAGCAGAATACCATATGTCCATGGCTAGATCTGCCAACTGCTTCAACTTTGATCCCCTAACTGATTCATGTATGATACTCTCGAAAAATTCCCAAACGAATCAACACCACACTGTTTGATAACACTATCCTGAAACTCATCAATGCATTCAAACCAGCTAATATTTCAAGGCAGTTTATGTGCAAAGATTGCTCCTCTCTGGAATATTTACCCCAGTCTCCATCTCGTTCAAAAGCACTCCCCAACCAATATTGCTAGTATCACATTCCCGAAAATGGCTTTGCCATTCCAAATCTTTAAGACTGTCCAGCCACCAAATGTTTCTAGGTTTCTAGGGATAGAAGAATTACATCTGCACACCACAAACATTTCCTCAGACCCAAGCTCTTCGGTCTCTGAAAGAGCTCTGTAATAAAGTGAGCCAGGGTAAATGGCCTGAATGGATGAAGATAAGACCAATTACCCTTGCCAGATCCCTCAGGATCACCACCTTTTTTGCAACAAAGAAAAAATAACAGTCTGTGTTGTAACTAGACTTCACTACGTTCACAATAAAACCTAAACAAAATAATACAATTAAAAATTCTGCTAAAATAAGACCAACACCCCTTTCTCTCAAGAGGGCTACAACTGGGGTGAAAAACCTATGAGCTGAAGCTAAATCAAAAGGGAGATAACAGAATTGGTATAGGGTACCTTTCCACCTGATATGCAGATATTTTTGAGAGTTTATGTCCATAGGTATTGTGATATAAATACCTTTAGACCTAATTTTACTGGCCAATCCTTCTCCTGTAAAATATCACAGAAAAGATGGATTCCCTTCATCTTATGCCAGTAACTTGTTGAAATTATTCAGATTTATAACAGGACACCATAATGTGTTCTTTTTCTTTACTATACAAAACGTGCTGAAAAAATAATCTCCTAAATCTGCAATTTTCGAAATTGCCACTTTGCCTAGCATCTGGGTTACCTTTGAGTCTACCAACAACAACAGTTTCTTGTCTAAAACCAACTCCATTTGCTCAGCTCTCTAAAAAATTATCTCCCCAAAAACTATTTTGAAATCCTTACAGTTTCCAAAACCAGGGATCCCTGGCTATATTTGACCAGTACTTAATTTAATCTTCCTTCTACATTTAATTGTGAAGAACCAACTGAAGCATCCAGACTCACCTTTACCTCCTGGGCCTTGATATCTGGATTGGTTTCCTCTGGAACAGGAGCTTCTTGCGGAAATAAATCCACGTTAAAATAAATGTTTCTTCCATAGCATCTTGAATCCAGAGTATAATAGTGAGACCTTTGAATTCCACAGCCAACAGCAAGTCCCCGCCTGTCAGCCCTTCCAAAAACTTGTTTGCCTGGGACACGTCTCATAATTTGATTGTGCCTTGCTGAGGGCACTAAAGATTGAAACGTATTTTCCAAGGGATTTCTAAAAGCTTTCCCTGAATAGTAGGCCACTTTGATTGCCAATGGGTTCACTATTGGCTACGTCTCCTAGCTTGGGGTTCACCTCATCAGGATAGTCTTACCCCTTTCTGCTGCAAGTCCTGCATAAGCATTCCCTAGCATGCAGATGGCCCACGTGCTCAAACATCTCAGGTGATTCACATTAACAACCAGATTCTTAAAATGTGCTTCCTTGGCCATACCTAAATATAAGCCAATGGGCCCAGGATATCAAGCAATCTAACTTGGCATTGCTTTAAGCAGTACTCAATCCCCTTTCACTGTCACTTCCGGTTTTAAAATTGAAGGTTATCAGCTCTGGATCAATATTATAATGCAGTGTTTGTTTTCTAAGAATGGTCTTGGACATTGTGACGTCATTAAGTTGAGTGTTCTTACCTAAGGGCTTCCTCAACCAATAACCTAAAACATTTAGCAATGTGCTCCATAGGCCACCAATCTGAGTTGTGAGGATGCCCAATTGAATTGGGATTAAACATATCCCTTCTGAGGGGGTCTTTAATCATGTTTAAGGTTGAAGGCTGTTCCAAATTATTTTCCAAAGGTTCTGAATTGTCAAAGGCCTCTTCAGGGTCAAACACATTCATCACATTCCACATCTTCATTATCATATTTCCGCGTCTACATTAAAGGAGCATTGTCCGCCTTTTGTGCCATTAAGGCCACTCCATTTCAAACCGCTCTGGACACCACTTCCAAAGGTTGCTCTTGCTTTTTGTGCTGCTAGAGACATAGCATTCTATTGTAGCTCTAGGGCTACCATATTTTTTTATTTTTTTATTTGTTTATTGGGTTTTAGGTTGCATTTACATGAACAATATGACAGTGATCAATCAAGGTAAACGAGCATTACAAAATGAGGTCATAGAGATACAATTTTAGGAGTAGTCTCTGTTTGGCACTTCTCAGTTCGGGGGTTGTTGTCTGTCGATCGCCCCGTTCTGTGTGCACAGTAATATGTACCACGTGACGTCCCATCATAGTGTATGTACCCCCCAGGGGGGGGGACCGTCCTGATCATGTTAGTCTGTCAACTGCGCCCGTGGGGGGGTGACCTCGTGTTGCGTCGGGCACTATGGGGACGGTGCTGGGGGCACCGACTATGTGGGCGTGATTCGCGATAACATGTGGCATCGTGGTATCGTTATTCGGGAGTTCGATCAGTGAACAATATGTAAGGGTAACACTCTGTCTAAGTTGAGCTTGCCATCCTACCCAGTAACTATTGGGGTGAACTGATTAACTTGGGAGAGGGATGGAAGTAAGGGAAAGGCGGGAGGGGGGGGTCTAGGTCACTGCGTCGAAGCACGGAGTTCGTGCTCTCAGGTCGTCTGGCGTAAGCCCATAGCGGGCGTCGTTGTTGGTATGTGTCTGGGTGTCAGAGGGTTGCTGGGTGCGGCCACTCACGACGGGTACGTAGAATTCGTGACATGTTTATGAATGCGTGGGGGTCGGTGTGGACGGTCGTACCTGGGATTGCGAGGCTGTAGGTGACTCTGGAGGGCATGTCGCCTGCGTGAAGTTATACAGTAGTTGAGCCCACTCCAGGGATATGGGATGTTTGCGATGTCCTCGTACCTCCTCCTCCCGGAGTATCTCCTCCTCCGCTTTACCCCATTTATTTACCGCACCGATCCACACTGCCTACGGTGGTCCCGCAGGGGTCCTCCAGTGCATGGCGATACCACGCTTTGCCAGGAGGATGGCTAATGATAGGAATCGACATTGCGTTTTCTCGGTTTTCCGTCTACGGAAAATTCCGAGCGCGCATGCCTCCCATGTGTTCATGGTGGCAATGGCGGTGACCTCTTCCAGGGTTCGGTGGACCATGTCCCAGTAACAGCGGATGGTGGGGCAATCCCAGAACATGTGTCTGAAATCTGCCTCCGGGGTTCGACAGCGGGGACACTCGAAGTGGGTGTCCGGGAAGAACCGTTGGAGGCGGCCCGGTGTGAGATAGGCCCTATGGAGGACGTTGAATTGTATATTGCGGAACCTTGCGTTTCTGGAGACTTTTTTAGGAAATTCCAGGGCTGACCTCCATTCCCCGTCATGGACCACTCTGCCGAAGTCTGTCTCGCACTTCTGGCGTAGAGATTGGAGGGATGGGAGGATTAAAGAGCGCTCCGCTCTGTAGAGCCATGTTACTAAGTGTCTCCCCACACCCATGTGCAAGATCGCGTGAATCACTGGATGTGTCGCGGGTTCACCGGCCTCTGGGTTCCAGTGCGCGCTGCTGCTATCTAATAATTGCCTATGGAGTAAAAACTGTCCCGGGTGTAGGTCGTATTGGTCCATCATCTGCGCATACGTCTTTAACTGTCCGTCTTCGAACAGGGATTCGATCTCCGTGACCGCTAGCTCTGTCCAGACTCGAAACGCGCCCGGGGAATAATATGAATTCCTGCGAGGGAAACCCACCAGTGGCAACAAAGGTGAATACGGTGGCTGTGTTTTGGACATGTGGTGGATACGCATCATGCACTTTCGGGCAACGGACACTTGCAGGGGTCGGGTCCGTAAGGGTTTAGTGCCTGGCAGCAAAAGTCTGACGATCGCAGCTTGCGAGATAGGACCAGTAGTTGTGATGGTTTCCCCCGTGTGACGTCCCGCCGTCCAGTAGGACAGCCACTGGAGCTGGGCCGCTAGGAAGTATGCCTCAAAGGCCGGCGCAGCCAGTCCTCCCTCCGTGGTAGGCAGGTAGAGCGTGGATAGCGCCACCCGCCGTCGACCCCCTCCCCATATCAAGTCTATCAGGAGGGTGTTCAGTTCTCCGAAGAATGATCGAGGTGGGATCACCGGGAGATTCGCGAAGCTATACAACAGGCGGGGGACCATAATAATTTTTGCCAGGGCCACTCGGCCTATAGGCGCCAGTGGGAGTGTCTTCCAGAAACTGACCGCTGATCGGAGACCAGCCAGAGTTCTACGATGATTGCCTGTGTACAAGTCTTCCGGGGTGTGGTACAACCGCACTCCCAGGTATCGGGGGGCGTCGGCATTCCAGGCGAGTGATTGGGTACCCATCCGAATTGCGAAGGGGGCCATATGGGGGCTCAACGTGTATATGGAGGATTTCCCCCAGTTGACCCTAAGGCCCGACACTTTCGCGAACTCCTCCAGCGTCCTCCAAATGCATGTCAGGTCGCTCGTGGCATCCCGAACATAAATCAGGAGGTCTGTTAGAGGATCTTATGGCTTTTAGGAAAGCCTTAAAAACATTCCTGTTTTAGTCTCTAACCCCCAGCCTGTGTAATGTATTTTAGAGTGGTCCCCTCTGGTTCTCTTTTTTTTTTAGTTGTGTTATGTTTTTTATGCACTCCCTGGTCAAATGCGCCAGGACGCTCCTTAGCTGGAGTAGCTGTGCGCACAATAAAAACCAATAACATAACATAACATAACATAACATCTGCGTACAGTGATACACAGTGCCTTGAGTGTGCTAGGGGAATACCCCAGTCCTCACCCTCCCGTCTTAGTCGTATCGCATGGGGTTCTACCGCCAAGGCGAACAAGAGGGGCGACAACGGGCATCCCCGTCTAGTCCCTCTGTCTACGGTGAATTCCGAGGAGATGTAGGTACCTATCCGGACCCTGGACTTGAGTTGTGTGTAAAGGAGCCTGGTGTAAGCGGTTAGACGCGAGCCGAAGTCGTTCTTAGCGAGAACTTCAAACAAATATGGCCATAGGAGGGTATGAAATGCCTTCTCGAGGTCCAATATGAGGCAAGCTGCATTCGGGAACTGGGTCCGTGCTATGTCTTGGACGTGGAATAGCCTACGGAGATTTTTGGGATGTGTTGCGGTTCGGCACGAATCCATTTTGGTCAGGATGGACCAATTGGGGCACAACCTGGGCATACCTCATCGCTAACAGTTTACCTAGGATTTTACAGTCTGAGTTGAGTAATGCGATCGGTCTGTAGGATGATGGAAGCTGGGGGGTCCCTGTGTGGTTTTAGGAACGACACTATTAATGATTCTCTGAGGGAATGTGGGAGGACTCCCGCTTTGAGTGCGTCTTCGAACATAGTCGTTAACCGTGGGGCAAGGTGAGCTGAGAATGTCTGGTAATATTCGAGGGGGAAGCCGTCCATGCCTGGGGCCTTGTTCCTGGCAAGCGCCCCTATCGCTGCTTTAATCTCGGTACGTGTTATTTTCCTATCTAGGTCCTTCCGGACCGCTGGTGAGACTTGGGGGATAGGCAACGGGAGGAGGAAGTTGGACACCGCAAGGGGGTCGCCTTGACTGGAAGTCTGGTATATGTGTGAGTAATATGTGTAAAAAACTTGCATGATCGCTATCTGGGATGTCTGGAGGTGACCGGATCGGTCCGCAATTTCCGTGATAGGTTTCAAGTCGGGATCCTGTCTAACTAACCAGGCTAAGAGTGTGCCACCCCGGTTGCCCTCCCGGTGTACCCTACTGGCGTATTTCCTGAAGTTATATTTACGCAGGTCCCGCAGTGTCTCAGCGTATTTTGTCTTAGCCTGTGCTATTTGCAGCTGGGTCACCTCGCCGCGGTCATCTGCTTGCAGCATGGTCGCCAGCTAATGTTCTGTTGTGCGTAATGCGCGTTCTAGTACCATTCGTACCCCTAGCACTTGCTGTATGCAATGGCCTCTCGCCGTCACTTTGTGTGCATCCCACTCCACGAGACTGGAGGACGCTGAACCCGCATTGAGTCTGAAGTGTTCCTGCAGGTGTTCCCCGTGATCATGTGTGAATGCCTGGTCTGTGAGGCACTCCCGAGGGAGCTTCCATGTCGGTACTGGGGGGTGGGGCGGTTTCCATCGGCGGGTCAGGACATGGGCGTCGTGATATGACAGTACTCTGCCGAGGTAGTCTGTGTGTCTAGCTTTGGCGTGTATGGTAGGTGAGCATAGGAATCTATCAAGTCTCACACGAAGGTCGCGTGGAATTGAGTGAAATGAGTACAGTTTCGTCGTGGGGTTCAGCGCTCTCCACGTGTCCGTCAACGTCCAGTGTTGAACCCACGCATTGAAGAGCTCTGTCTGTCTGTAAAGTGGTGACCGTGGCGGCGGGATCGGTCGAGGGTCTTGTCTAAGAAACTGTTATAATCCCCTCCCAGTAGCCAAGCGGTGTGGGTGTGGTGTGCCAGCGTGTTCGTGAGGCGAGACCAAAAGACGTTCTGCTCCACATTGGGGGCATAGATACTGCCTATCAGGATAGACTGTCCATCCAGTTGCCCTTCCAGTAGGACTTAGCCTCCCTCCTTATCCACCACCCTGGACTGTTCACGGTAGGGAACTCCCGGTCTGACCCAAATCAGTGTGCCCCTGGCAAATGCAGAGTACCCCGTGGCACAGATTATGCCCCTCCACTTTCTCTGTAACTTGCCGGCTTCCGCTGTCGTCAAGTGAGTCTCTTGTAAGAGAACTATATGGGCCTGTTGTCTCTTTAGATAGGCATAGACTGCATAACGTTTGCTCGCCGTGTGTAGCCCCCTGACATTTAGTGTGATAAAGGTAACGTCTGTGTTAGGGGGTTTTGTCATGTGAAAGTGTCAGTCATGTTGGTCGGAGCACCCGCCACCATTCGTCTGTACCCAGAGTCACTCTCGTCCACATTACTTCCCTCCATACATGTTTCCACTGTGACCCAATGACCTCTCCCATGTAAGCAGCAGGGTAAAAAGGGAAGGGGCGTAACATGGAAACAACATGCTGGAAACAGTCCCAACTGATGGGGCCCATTGCAAGGCACAATAAGCCCAAACTGTACATCTCGTACTGTCTCTAGTTCGTTTGGTATGAGGGGGTGGTGTAGCGGTGGTGCCGTGAGCTTAGGTCTGGGCCACCCGCCGCAATGTGTCTCTGCATGTGTGTGTGCCACCACCAATACCTTAGGCGTGTCTCACCGACGTCCCTCGCCGACAAGCATGCTCCGTCATCTCAATCTCACCGCTGGTTGTGTCAGTATCCATCAGATGAGTGTATCCGCCGTCTGTGGGGTCACCAGTGGCGGAGAGACGGAACCGTCTCTGGAGGTGCGGACGTCGCTCTGACCCCCGTCCTCGGATGTAAAGATGTGAGGGCCTCGATCCATCTCCCGTTCGGTGTCCGGTTGCCTGACCTCCGCCGCTGCCTGAATGGCCCTCCGTCGGTCTGCTATGATTTGTTCCAAGTCCGGGACTCGTTTGATGCTGGGCGTCGGCGGTCGATTCATCTGTGTGAGAGTGACCTTTTTGGGTCGGAGTCGCCGCCGTTTGTTGGACGCAGAGCTCGACGGTGTATCCTCGTGGTCCGACCGGGACTGATTGCGATGATCCAACCAGTGTCTCGCCTCCGCGGGATCCGTGAAGAAGTGTGTTGAATCTTCATAGATGATTTTGAGGCGGGCTGGGAACAGGAGGGCATATTGTATCTTATGTTGGCGTAGGGTTTGCTTCACTGCCAGGAATGTGGCGCGTTGGCGTTGCACTGCCTGAGAATAGTCCGGGAACACCATCACATTCTTGTCTTCCACCCTAAGGACTTTCGCTTGTCTGGCCGCTCTTAGAATCGTGTCTCTGTCCTGATAGTGCAGAAGCTTCAGCAGGAATGGTCTGGGCGGGAGGCCAGCTTGGGGTCGTCCAGTCGGGACCCTGTGCGCTCTCTCCACGGAGAAGAACGGCGTGAGGTCTTGGACCCGGGTGAACGTTTTTATCCAAGTCTCTATGTATTGAATAGGGTCTTCCTTCTCCACTCCCTCCGGCAGGTTGATCAGGCGTATGTTGCTCCGGCGGGAGCGTCCCTCCAAATCGTCCGCCTTGCGTTCCAGGAAACTGACCTTCTCCTGTAGGTCCTTGATGGCTTTTTGATTAAGCTGGACCTGTGGTTTCAGTTCATGGAGCGTGTGACTCTCTTGCTTCACCTTATCTGCCAGCTTCCTGTGGTCGTCGCGCAGCAGGGTGATGTCCGAGGCCAATTCCCCGAATTTGGTTTCCATGGACACTCGGGAATGCTCGATGGCCGCTAGGACTTTGTCCAGCTTTGTGGACATGTCCGATTCCTGTGGCGGTCCTCCGGTCTTCGAGCCGCGTGAGGGGCCCGGGGAGGGTGATCGTCTCTGGGCCGGCGCCGTGGGCATCGTCCGCTGTGAGCGCCCCATGGGTGGCTTGGATGACCTGATCGGTCCGACACGGCCTTGCGGTGACGCTGGGTAGACAGGGTCCCAGGGGTCTCCTCCTTGTAGTTTTGCTCTACCAGGTGGGCCTATCTTCATCCGATCGCGAGGGGTCTGTGGTGTGCCCTCGTCAGGGGAGCTGGGAGGCTCTCTGCGTGGTCGTACCTCGCACTTTCTGCTCCTCTTGTCACGCTGCCGGGCCGGTCGGGGTGCTCCCTCCCTGCTACTCACTCACTTCAGGTCCCGCCGTTGCGCAAGAGGGCAGTTACATCATGTCCACGATCCCCAGTGGGCCTCAGGCAGGTCGCCGGGGGACCCGGGTCGGGTAATGAAATGTGGGGTTCCCCAATCTCGGGGCGCACAGGCTGTTGCTCCCTGGTGCCCTCCACTGTCACAGGGCCTCTCGGTGGCACTCTGTAATGTTGGCTCCGGGCGCCGTCCTCAGGGGTCCCTGCAGGCCGCAATCGCCGTACTGCGCCTCTTCCTCACAGAATCACTTAGGCGGCGCCATTTTGGGTTGGGGAAACTCCGGGGTCATCCGCGCATTGCCGCCCCGGCGTCCAGCGCCGAATGTCCAGGTCATCACCGGCACACGCGTGCACCCGCCTCGACGGGTCGCATGGGGTCGCTCCCGCCTGGGCCCCCGGTGGCGGCGGGGTCACGCGTAGCCCCGGTCCGTTGGGCCCCCTCGGAGGGTCCGGGATCGCGGCTCCGCCGGGAGATCTCTCCTGAGGACACCGCTGCGTCCGGTGCTCGACAGTGCACTCCGGACGCGGCAGATGGCTGCCGAGGCTTGCAGGGCGCTTCGGATCTCGGCAAACAGAGGGGCCGCGCTAGCCCCTCTGGACCACCAGCGCTAGTCCCTGGGCGCCGCTATCTTGGGGGAGGTGCGGTGGAGATCGTCACTGGCCAGTGCGGACGCGCCGCAGACCCACCGTCGCACTCGGAGGCTCCCAGTGTGGTCTCGGGAGTCTCTCAAAGCAGCTGGAGGCGACATATGTGCGTGGTGGTGGTCTTCATCATCGGCGTGGCGGGCAGCTCTAAGGAAGCCTGTCCGCCATCATGGCCGGCTTAGCCACGCCCCCGCTCTAGGGCTACCAGATACCAAGCAGAAAGATAGGACACCCTAAAACCAGCTCTCTCACATCAATCTCATTGCCACTCTTAGCAGGGTGTTTTGTCTTCCTAGTCACTGTACTTCCCTTCTTGACAGCAACAGGGGAATCATCATCTTGACATCAAAAAATAATCCTCCTCTAAAGGATTCTCTCTTTTCCACTTCGAGAGGCTTCCACTTCCTCCATAATGGAATATCTTAACTCCCATTCAAAATACTTTTTAAAAGAATCCTCGTTAAACTATAGAATGCAGGCCTTATGGTTCTGATACATCTGCCATATTGTTGAACTCAAGTAAATATTTTCAATAAGTTCACCGCCCTTTTTATTCTTACAATTAATCAGAAAAAGCACTACAAGCCCACAGGGAGCCATACGGAGAGAGCGTGTTAGCCATCAAGAGTGAAGTGTGTTATGGCAATGTGCTGGCGAGTGAAAAACACAATGAACATTCAAGCAACTCCTGAAAGAAAATTAGCCACTGTCCTAGTTAACCCCAGTCCCCCATGAAGTAACACACACTTGGACAAGGTGCCAGAGCAAAGAACGAGCGCCAAAGCTAGACATGCTTCTCCGCCAGTTCGTTTCAAACAAAAACAGGCTGAGGGTAGAGTCATGAAATACCGTATAGGTTGCAGGAGCGTGCTCGTTTTAAACAGTAACAAACAGCTTTATGTAACGTGTATTCTGTGATGGCTGACTGTGCCAGCTGTTGTATGGAACTCCGGGTAAGCGATGCAAACATTTAAAAAATAAAAAACTAATAGAAAAGATAATAAAATAAGGCAACCACAGCAAGATGGAAACTACCAAACTGAAGGATTTGAATAGGGAAATGAATAAACACGAAAAAAAGGGGGGGGGGGAAACGAGAATTGAACTATCTATAAACTGGAAAGTCAGAAAAACTAAAGAAAAAGAAGCACAGACTAATAATAAATTAAGATAAACACAAAGGCAAACACTTATCTGTCAGGAGCAGCCAATAAAATAGGAATGTGAGGCAGGTGTTTATATACTCTGTTTGAAGATTCCAGAATGGAATAAATGTTTTTATGATGTGTAATGTTCAGTTGAAAGGGCTTCAGGTGGGGGAAGAAATAAAGGTTGTGCATGATGATGATAGCCACCAGTCTTGTAATGTTTTGAGTTTAGAACTTTAAGTTGTTACTGACCCAACTATAAAGTTACCTTTGTTTTATTTTCAGTGTGTGTATATATATGGTGGGAGGCTACCTCTCTACAAAACTATATGGATGTCAATCGCGTACCCAGAGGTCTCCGTATTTACACAGTCCCCGCCTATGAAAGTCCCGACCCCATGCTTCTGGAACAGTGGGCGGAGTTGACAGCGGCATTCTGTAAAGCCATGCTTGAGCTACTTGTGAAGTTCGCATGGAGTGACAGAACCAAAGCGATTGAGGAGATAGCCTCTCTAGAATTGGAAATTGCAAAGGAATCTGATGAAGCTACTGTGAAACAACTACGTGAAGAAATGAAAAAACGCCTGGTCAGATATGAACTGAAGATACGTCAACGCAAACAAGAAAAATTTGAGAGGGACGAACGTGACTACATGCAGGGAAGAATTTTAACATTCTCTAAAAAATTCGATGGTCCGAGAAAAGCCCACAAGAAAAATAAAATTGTCGGACCTGTCGAAGAACCCCCCACATCAGAATCTTCTGCCACAGATGAAGAGCGCTCCGAAGATGAAAGACCAACCACAAGTGAAACAGGAAAGAAAACTCCTTTTCATTTGGAGTTCGACCTGATCCGCAGTACATGGTTGAGAGGAGGGAAGCTGACACCACCCGAAAAAGAAAAAGACGAAGAACCAGACGAGGTGGGTGGCAGAGGACGAGGACGGGGCAGAGGAGCAGGACAACAAACCCGCAAGAAAAGAGGCAAGAAGTGGTAGATGAGGGCCTCACCATTATCAATCTCACAGAAAATCCCCTAACACCGGATGAGGAAGATACCCTAAAGTTAGGGTTGAGCTTCTGTCCAAATAAAAGATTGGAATATACTCAGACACGCATTGACATGTTCAATCTGACTAGGAAAATGAAACTGCATAAATTTCACAAATTGAAGCCACAAACTGAGGGTACAAAGAAAACACGCAAGAAAATCACTATATATCCAACCGATGCATTATCCGTCAAAGATATGAATACAGCGCAGGTGTTGGAGGAACTTCGTGCTGAACAGTTTGAAGAGATCACCGATACCAACATATCGGGAAGGGAGAATATTGAACAACAATCCCCTATCACAAACTTCAAAGCCCCATCACAATTTAACCCGCAGATGCCTTACGATGCAATTGACACCTTTGCGGACGCTGTTACACAAGAACTTATGCATCATAGATAGTCCAGTGTGAAAAGACCTCACAAAAACAACAACTTTACACTGGCTCAATCAGGTATTTTAACTAACCTACAGAACAACAAAGGAATGGTGATTAAACCCTCAGACAAGGGTGGGAACGTTGTTTTGTTAAGCTACAACCAATATTAAGCAAGTAAGGAATCCCTAAAACAACTTGAGGATCCTAAATACTATCAAAAAACAACCATGGAACAATACAAAGAAAGCATCCGACTGTACCATCTCTTACTAACGAAATGGCGGAACAAATCCATGTTGGACACAGATGAGTTTTTGTTTTTGCGCAATCCAGAACCTGTATTGCCAACCTTCTATCAATTACCGAAGGTACACAAAGACTGTAAAAATCCTCCTGGACGACCCATCGTCTCCTCTACAGGGAGCTTAACTGAGAATTTATCCATCTATATTGACTCCTTTCTTTCCACCTTTGTCAGTGCTCTGCCTTCTTTTGTGAAAGACACTAAAGACTTCATCCAACAAATTGATCAGGTCATTTGGGACCCATCGTACTTGTTGATTACCTTAGACATAACCAGTCTCTACACATGTATTGAACATGAACAAGGTGTAGAGGCTGCCAGACACTTTTTAGACATGAGACCAGCCAAATTTGCCTTACATGGACAATTTCTGATTGAATGTCTGCAATTTTGCTTGACTAATAACTTTTTCTTGTTTCAGAATGCCCTATTTAAACAACTGAATGGGACAGCGATGGGAACCTGCTTCGCCCCCAGCTACGCGAATCTCTTCGTAGGCTGGTGGGAGGAGCAGGTTGCCCTGAGAGGTGAAAACCTCAAATGGGCTGGCCATATTGTTGTCTGGCACCGTTATATCGACGACCTTTTCCTGGTGTGGAGGGGCTCCTCTACACAGGCCGAGGAATTTATCTCAGATCTAAAAACCAATAATCTGAATCTCAGATTCACAGCTGATATTAGCGAACGGGAAGTGCACTACCTTGACTTAAGAGTCTTTATCCATCAAGGTAAATTGGAGACAAGTCTTTATCGTAAGCCAACGGCTGGCAACAGTACCTTACATTATGAGAGTAGCCACCCTCCTAGTCTGATTCGGAGTATCCCGTACGGGGAACTCCTAAGACTTCGACGGAATTGCTCTTTGGAGTCTGAATTCATCAAAGCGGCACAAGAAAGCATTACTAGATTTCTAGCAAGAGGATACGATAAAACTCTCCTTGATAACACCTATAGGAGAGTTCTGAAAATTCCCAGACAACAACTCCTCACTCAAATACCCCGCTCTATGGATGATGCAGACTCCAAAATCAATTTCCGCCTAATAACTACATATTCTGATGAGGTTTCGGAGCTACGTCATATCCTCACCAAGAATTGGCATATCTTGAAAACAGATCCTGTCATAGGTAAAGATGTCCCAGAAAAACCGCTCATAACCATTAGAAAGTCAAAGTCCATTAAGGACACTCTGGTACAAAGTCATCTCATGCCACTACCACCCAAATCCACAGGCACACTGAAGGAACTGAAAGGTTTCTTTCCGTGTGGAAAATGCAAAGCTTGCGAGAACAGCAGAAGGACTTTATCTTTTAATGTACCAGGATCAAATAAACCTAAAATGATAAACAAATTTATCACGTGCACGACACCCTTTGTGGTGTACTGTTTGGTCTGCCCTTGTGGTCTTCATTATATCGGAAGCACTGTGAACAGTGTGAAGCTACGAATACTTGAACACCAAAGGGCAATCATGAACAAGGATCCAGCCTACCCTGTGGCTCGTCACTTTGCCGAGAAACATGGAAGTAATAGGGAGCTATTACGTTATTTCGGCATCGACCATGTGCCTGTCAATCCCAGAGGTGGAGACAGATTACTCCGTCTCCGTAGACTTGAATCTAGATTCATTATCGACTTACAAACTAAGAATCCAATGGGATTAAATATAGGTGAAGAACTGACAGTACATCTCGGTAGATAATAAGAACGATCTATATACTTTTTGTACCAATTGTATCTATCATCACAACGCTATTCAGTCTGGATCTTTTGTGGTAAATTCCAAATCCCACATGTCTCTGATATCATGGTCTTTGCAATCACTCCCTTTCCTTATCTCATTTCCCGCAAACTGAATCTCGTTATTAATTGTTGTTTGTAACTTAACACTATATAAATGATGCATATTAACTTAGCATGATTAGAATAGCAAATGTAAATAGAATTCTAAAACAAATCTTTATTCTAACCAGTATATGAACAAGAACACTTGCATATACAGATGTATTGCAATCTATACAGCTTGATTTTCTTAAATATATTAAGATTTTGCATGATGACTCTAATGATGATCTGTAAATACCATTTGATGTGCTACTTTACTCGTTATTCTCCGGATAACATTTATATGTTTCCGGAGCTATGCCGATCCACGGCTGGATTGTTTGTATCTCCTATGTTTTTGAAGCAACTGTTGCGATTGGGTTACGAGAACTAACTCTCTTGGGTTTTACTGCCAGTGCAACGCCGATCCACGGCTATACAGTTTGAGTCTCTGGCAATGGTAATCAGTCAGTACTAAGCATAGGATTGCTTCATTCAATTTTGTAATGATACGTTTGGGAACATTGATACGAGAGTATTATTATATGTATTAACTTTGTTCAGCATATATACCCTTTATTTATTTATGTACAGTACAATATGGCTGCCACATTTAACCCATTTCTTGATCATTGCATCACACGCTTAAACTCTATGGTTTGTGTATATATAGTCCACCTTTTGTTTCTGTGATTTGCTTTCAACAAGCGACACCGAGTTAATGCCGGCGACACTGAGGAAGGACTACTGTCCGAAACGCGTCTGTCATCTTCGTTGCCGTGTGAAGAATAAAAATCTTTGTCAAACCTGGAGTGCTTTTATCCTCTTTCCAGGACGGGAGGAAGTTTTAGGAATATATATATATATATATATATATATTTCACTCCACACAACGTAGCAAGAAGCCACGTCCACTGCACTCGCCTCGAGAAAACCAGGGATCAGATTTCAAATCATGTAGCGCTTTCCAAAAGAGATTTATTCATATAAATGCAGCATCGTGATACAAACACAACCCAACGCGTTTCGGCGACGAAGCTCGCCTTGGTCACGGGTGATTTCGACACAGTGAGAAAACATTAAATAAAGTTTTACGTGAAGGTGTAACAAAAATAAATGAAGGACACATAGCCTCAATGTGGCGGCCATCTTGGAGTGTAGTACGCTATTATGTACAAACTGGCCAATTCAATACATTTGAATAATACATTGTATGCGCGCTTTAAACCAATGTCAGTGCGATCATAATTCCAAAGCAGCATTGTTATATACACATTTTTTTGAAAACAAAACATTTTCACATAGCATCAAAATAGTATTAACTCAAGTGAGTGGGCATATCTTGTTTATAAATGAAAACCCTAATAAGGTAAAGTCTCAAAATTAAAAATTCAAATTCAATTAAATTAGATTAATAACTGACTAGTCCCAAACTCAAGTGAGTTGGGATGCATGAGGTCTGCCATTCAGGCATACTCTCAAGATTGCAGGTCCAAAAATGCTGATATAAGGGAGAAGGGAGAAGCAACTTGATCCACACCCTAATAGTGATGTACATATACATATACATATACATATACATACATATATATACATACACACACATACATACATATACACACACACCCACAAATACATACATCCTTTTTTTATGTTTTTCTTTTAATTAGATGTGTCAGGTTGGTATAAACAGCAAACTACTCCAATCTTGTAGGTAAACCTACTTCCAGAAATGTATGCAATCAATATTTATTTCAAGTCATGAACATTGCTGTTTTACAGTTCCAATGGCGAGAATTCTGGGCACTGGGTGATAATTTCCCCAGGGATGAAAATAATTTCTTTCCAGCTTGAGGACACCAAATCTGCGTTTGTCGGACAAAGCCATTCTTTTGTAAGAAACATGGTATATTGTTAACACTGGATTATTAGGTCTTGCTTTTGGGACCTATCAGCCTTGCCAATGCTTTTTGGCGATGTTGAAGAGCGTAAGTAAAAAGAAAAAGGTATTTTGCAGATGCTGTTTAGCAATAGGAAAAAAAAATGAAGTTGCGTCATTCTTAGTGGTTCATGAGTGCACTTAAAAACTACGCGGGCAACATTCAAAAAATGTTTTATAGGGCGTGGCCAAGCACGGAATGAAGATGGCCGCGTAGTACGTGAGCTCCGCCATCCGTCCTAGCCCACGTTTGCCCTGAGCAATCATCCACTACACCCGTCGACAGCCCCTGACGCCGGAACACCAGCAGAGCCCAACCCGCCTGCTCCGGTATGCGGATCGAGCCGGACGATCGAGATTTCAACCCCAGAGAGTCCCGACCTGCAGTGTTCAAGGTGAGTCCCAGGCAAGATTAAAGTGCAAGGGGTAGTCCGATGTGGCACTGCTCTCTACAACGGTTCCAATTTGATGCGTGGGTCACTGCAGGTCTTGCGCCAGTTCATGCTCCCCGCAGATGCAAAGTGCCTTTCACAGCGGATCCCGGCATCAGGGCCAATCTGGAAAAACTCAATGAAAAAGTCAAGCAGATGGAAATTACGGCCGCTAGCCTTGTGGGAGACGTCACGCAGCTGCAAAGGGAGGGCCGTGAACTCCATGACTCTCGTAACCTTACAGACCTCAAGCTAGATGACTATGAAGGCCTACTTCACCGCAATAACCTCCGCATCCTAGGAGTTCCAGAGAAATCAGAGGGGCAAACTCCAGACCTATTTGTTGAAGACCTCTTTCTTAAACACTTGCAACCCAAAGGCCTTAGTACATTTTTTGTGATTAAACAAGCTCAAAGGGTCCCGGGCGGCCGACCCAAACCGGGCGCCCCCCTCCCAGCCCCCCCCCCCGGGCCATGCTGGCTGGGGTCCTAAACTTCTGTGATAGGGACGTGATTCTCCAAAATTCCAGAGCTGGTGCCTCCCTCCGCTATGAAAATGCTGACATTTCCTTTTTCCCGGACTTCACACAAAGAGTACAGAAGCAAAGAAGGTCATTCCTTTCAGTGAAACGCGACCTGAGAGAAAAGGGACTGAAATCCTCTATGCTATTCCCAGCGTGCCTCCGGGTTGAGGCGGAGGGAAGAGCGTGGTTCTTTGATCGACCGAAAGTGGCGGCGGAATGGATCGAATACATAGGAGCAATGAGTCCAACGGACAGAGGAACATGCGGACATTCAGCCTCCCTGAAATGGAGACCTGGACGATGGCGGCCTTGCAGAGTGTGATGGGGGGGAAATGGATGCGGATTCGGCAGTAATATCTGCTTTATTTAAAGGGACTGGTAGTTCTCATATGGGCCTAAGTTATCAGTTCAATAGGGGTGTAACGTGGACATTGTCTAGGGCAGGGTTACTGAGCGCACTTCTTACACCCCCCCCCCCCCCCCCCCCCTGTTTTCTTCCTTTGAATTCTTCTAGGGCGACAGGCACTCTGCAAGTTTTTGTTGGCCGGTTTTAAGCCCAGAGTGCAGCAGGGCAGCGGGTGAGGGTTGTTGGGTTGGGGTAATTTGTTTGCTAGTTCTATAACTTTTTTGTTACATCGGTACAGTATATGGTTACATTTGTAAAAGAACTATTGGGAAAACGAACGCGGAGGATTGTTGGCATTACCAAGTTCATACGAAGGATAATGGGGGATAAAGATGTCAAACTTCTGAGATGGAATGTTAACGGATCAGGGGACAAAATTAAACGAAGTGTAGTTCTCCAATACATTAAGAGACACGCTCCGATGTGGTCATACTTCAGGAGACGCATTTAGTTGGGAACCTGTGCAAGGCAATGCACTGGGGAAGGGGGGGATATAAGATGATTGCACACTCGGGAATCACATCGGGGTCCAGGGGTGTGGGTATCATGACAAGAAGCACATTCCACCTAGCAGTGAGTTCCACATGGATGGATGATCGAGGAAGATATGTTGGCATCACTGATATGTTGGAGGGCCCTTTAATTACTTTTATGTCCATCTATGTTACCCCAGGCCTGCAGGGTACCAAGTTTGCGGACTTGGGTGCGGTCCTGCTCACTATTCCAGATGGGCTACTAATTTTAGGAGGCGACTTTAATGCAGTAGGCTCCGGTACGTTAGATAGATATCGTCCCCGGGAGGTGGGACGGGAGCCCATTGGTTACCTGAATTCTTAGAAGCTATGGGCCTGGTTGATGGCTGGAGGCTCTACCATCCAGATCAGATACTGCACACTTTTCACTCTGGGGCTCACCATAGTCTCTCCTGGTTAGACTACTGCCTTGTACCAGCTGCATAAGCCACCTACATAAGCGTCATTAAACATTTAGCCAGAGGTATTTCTGACCACTCACCCCTTTGGATCCACCTTCTTATAGGCTGGGGCACGATGGGAAGGTTGGCCCCAATCGACCCCTGGTACCTTTGAAACCCTAAGATCCGTAAAGATCTTCTCAAGATTATGGACGAATATTTTACTATCAATGTGGGACCAGTGTCCTCCTCCCAGTCCTTTTGGGATGCTTTTAAGACTAATCAGGGCACAGGCTTCATCATTAATATCTGGCTCTAGGAGACAAGCAAAAAGAAGTTCTTGAGCTTGAGACAGACATTTATAGGCTAGAGGGCGACTTGGATTCGCCGGATAAGCTTTATTTGTTAAGCCTAAAGCAGCGCGACCATAAAACACTGGTCTAAGATAGGGCCAAAGCCCTTAGATGGGAACAACATGGTAGGCTTTATGACCTGGGAGATAAGGCCAGGAAACTCATTGCATGGCTGGACAGAAGGGAATGGGCAAGCCGCCTTGTTGCCGGAGCTTAGAATAGAGGGAGACGTCCCAATCACAGAGCCGCAGGAGATAGTGGACAGGTTCGCTGTCTATACAACAATATCCCCCCACTCTGAGGCGGACTCGCAGGAGCTACTTTGAGGCATCAAACTCCCTTGTATTTCCCCTGATGACCGAGAATATGGGGATAGCCCCCTTACAACGGAAAAGATTGCCAAGCAATTTGCTTGCTAAACTCAGGGAAAGCATTGGGCCCTAACGGACTCCCCATCGAGCTTTACAGACTTAGGCCAGATAAAGTCACTCCCTACTTAAAAACAATGTTTGAAGAGTCTACAGAAGCAGAAATGCTACCCTTGGAAGAAAGGATAGTCACTATTGTCACCATTCACAAGGAGGGAAAGGTCAAAACGGATTGTGACTCTTACAGGCCCATCTCTCTTTTGAACGCAGACCCTAAATGTTGGCCAAGCTCCTGGCTAACCAATTAATAAAAGTGATCAGTGACTTAATACATCCCGACAAATCCGGCTTTATGCCCCATAGAAACACAGCCCTTAATCTACGCAGAGTACACAGGGTGATAGATAGAGCCCACCCCCCAGGAGGACCAGCCGTGGTTGTGTCATTGGACGTGACCATGGCCTTCGATACAATTGAGTGGCTCTATTTGTGGGCAGTCCTGGCTAAGTTTGGGGTTGGTCCAGAGTTCATCCATTGGGTACGCCTTCTGTACTCTGCACCTCTGGCACAAGTGATGGTCAACAATAAAGTGTCATCTACATTCCCGCTTAGTCGGGGAACGTGTCAGAGTTGCCCGCTATCCCCCCTCCTTTTTAGATCTCGCCTGCCAATGCGCTTGCGCATTGCTGGCGAGAGATATAGAGGCTAAACCAAGCTCTGAAACCATTGCGGATTTCATCGAGTGCATGTGCTTGCCCGAGCCTCCTGCCTCCGAGAGCTTAGCTCACTTCAAAGGGATCCGCTCCCCCGCCCCCTGCTTCACACTTTTCACGGCCGCGTCTCGCATTTCTCCTCCCCCCTCCCCACAGCAATGTACAACTCACCCCCCCTCCCCACCAATACCAGTACGCTTAAACGTTTCCATGATATATGTAGTATCTGCTCCTCCGCTTTATTCTTCCAATCCCTTACATTATATTTACATTTAGCTTCCATATAACTACTTTCTGTGCCTCTACAGTTTACTTACGGCATACTATGCGTTTGCATTTAACTATAGCTTCAGGGTACATGTTTGTACACATTCTCACTATTGACTAAATGAGCGTGCGTTGGAGGTTTGCCATTCTGTAGGCTTCACATAAACATACACCTTTATGCGGCTTTGCTTTTAATTATTGCTTATAGGGTACATTACGTGCGTATTCTCACTATTAACAAAAATACCGTGCTTTACAAGTTAATTGCTGCCTTGTTTTACTGTTGGTTGTGCTGTGATCAGGGCCACATTTCACAGTGTTTAGAATTGAAATATTTTTGGTGCTCTGCGACGAGATTCTGTTATGCTGTTTTAGCATTACTCCATGATGTGCATTGAAGCCGCCTGGTAGTTTATTTGTCAACATTCAACATGAATGCAATGCACCCCAATAACAGTATCAAACCATGAAACGATGGTGCATTTGAATACCACACAACTGTCTTATCTCCGTGTTATAATAATATATGTGGAATGTGCCTCACTTAATCCAAACAGGCTACACTCGGGCAGCCCTGGATGGCAACATTAATAAAAATACATTCATAGGTAGCAGTGCGTTGGCAGAGTACCCTTGCATAGCATACAGCGCACTTCAGCCGGATTACAGCGGCTTTACCTCCAGTGCATGGTGTTAGCGCTGTGCAGCGGAGGTTGAGCGGCTGCTTGGCACGCAATAAAGTATTCTGAGGCACAACTTTTGAAAGGTGTTTTCACCTTACGAGATCTGTCACCCCAGCGGGCTCCGCCACGGCTCCAGGCTCTCGGGGTGAGTGGGTGGCTTTAGGTCGCCTTCTGCTGCACATGCTTGGGCCCTCACGCGATTGGCTTATTTTTGTACACATGAAACACGAAGGGCCAATTCACAGAGTACTCAGAATATGGGAAGAGGAACTCCGGAAGTACTCTTTTGCATGCTGTACGACGCCTTTGTGAATCGAACCTCAAAACAAGGGAGTAGAGAAAATAAACTAGCATTGTTTTTTTTATTCTTCATCCCTTTTAACATCCTATGCCCAATTGAATCGTAATGCAAAGGGGCTGTGTGCGCGTTGTATGCATCCCGTTACAAAACACTTATGTTCTGGTATTCATCGGTGCAGCGCATTGTGCATACATTGCCCTGAAAGTGTGCAGCGTCACACACTATTAAACCGTACGTCTACAAGTCTCTCGTCATGGTGTGTTGATGTACACAACACTGTTTTATGAGCCACAGCCTTTATTGGCCAATTCAATACACATTTCCAAGCAGGCATAGGATTATGGAGTTGGCCTAACGGCTAGAGCGCTCGACCTCGGAAACCCGGTTCGAGTCTCAGTAATGTCGCTAAACTTCCTGTGATTCGGGGCAAATCACTTAATATCCCCGTGCCTAACAAAATGATTGTGTGTCCTTATGTAACGTAACTGGTGCTATGTAAAGGGCTCGGATACCCTGCATTTGAGAAAACGTCTACAAGTCTGCCATTATGGTAGCGCTGCAAGGCTCTCAGCAGCAGCATCGGAGCAGTATGCAAGTAACACATTTTAATGTACACAACAGTCTTTTATGAGCTGCAGCCTTTATTGTCCATTTCTATCCACATTTGCAGGCAGACAGAGTTATGGAGCGCTACGAATCCATAGACATGACAGCTATGCGCTACACTGATGACCTAACCGCATACTTCCTAGTGCCTCTCAACATGGCGATAGCCTGCACAGTCTAATCAGCGGCATCGGAGCACTATGCAAGTGACATTTTATGAAACTACTAACTAGTAAACTTTGCTTGCAGCATGTACCCTCCCCTCCCCACTCTTACTGATGCACACCAATCACCCATGCCCCCGAGACACACCAAACAGTTTTGTATGATTGGTATGTGCTAATAACAATAAGGACGTGTTTATTTGTCACACTTTGGCATCTGGTGTGCTTTGCGCACTCTCCCATCCCCTTGGCGCTTCAGTTGTAAATAGATATGACACACTCACTCTACGGGCACTTTAGACGGAGGGGGAAAATACAGATGTCTCGGGCAGCTACAGAAATAAAATGATCACAGCAGTGTGGAGAGCTCTACTTTTTTTGAGGAAGCACACAACTTCTGACCAATCAAAACATGTACTCCTAGGCCCACTACATGTGAGCCAAGCCAACACCCTTCTCCTGGTGATTCTCACAAACTTTTCTGGCAGTCACTCTATCTATCTATCGCCTTCCCTCCCTCTATCTATCTATCTATTGCCCCCCTCTATCCATCGCCCCCCTCTATCCATCGCCCTCCCTCTATCCATCGCCCCCCCTCTATCCATCGCCCCCCCTCTATCCATCGCCCCCCTCTATCCATCGCCCCCCCTCTATCCATCGCCCCCCCTCTATCCATCGCCCTCCCTCTATCCATCGCCCTCCCTCTATCCATCGCCCTCCCTCTATCCATCGCCCTCCCTCTATCCATCGCCCTCCCTCTATTTATCCATCGCCCTCCCTCTATTTATCCATCGCCCTCCCTCTATTTATCCATCGCCCTCCCTCTATTTATCCATCGCCCTCCCTCTATTTATCCATCGCCCTCCCTCTATTTATCCATCGCCCTCCCTCTATTTATCCATCGCCCTCCCTCTATTTATCCATCGCCCTCCCTCTATTTATCCATCGCCCTCCCTCTATTTATCCATCGCCCTCCCTCTATTTATCCATCGCCCTCCCTCTATTTATCCATCGCCCTCCCTCTATTTATCCATCGCCCTCCCTCTAGCTATCCATCGCACTCACTCTAGCTATCCATCGCACTCACTCTAGCTATCCATCGCACTCACTCTATCAATCTATCGCACCACCACAGCATCACTCAGCACCACCACAGCATCACTCAGGGGCACCACAACATCACTCATGGGGCACCACAACATCACTCATGGGGCACCACAACATCACTCATGGGGCACCACAACATCACTCATGGGGCACCACAACATCACTCATGGGGCACCACAACATCACTCATGGGGCACCACAACATCACTCATGGGGCACCACAACATCACTCATGGGGCACCACAGCATCACTCATGGGGCACCACAGCATCGCCCGTCGCTACCACAACATCACTCAGCGCCACCACAGCATCAATCTGTGCAACCATTCAACAACAACTGGTTAAAATATGCTCTCTCAATGTTTCAAGCTTTAATACAAATGTCACAAAAAGATGTTAATATTTCACTTCTGTTCGTGGATTTTCATCACAATAAAATGCACTGAACATAATCTTCACAAAAATTAATTACAAAAGTTTAAGCTATAGCCATTATAAATTACAATAACTTTTATTTAAGTATTAATTATTAAACAAAAATTAAAACCCATTGTTATTTGTATTATCAATACGTCTAAGTCAAGTAAATACAACACATATTGCATTACAAATGCTATAGGCGTCACATTTGCAAAAGTTATAACTATTGGCATTGTTAATTACAAAGCTATTCATTTCGCTGTTTTGAAAACAAACACAAATAAAAGATGTGTCTTTTACAATACCAATAGCTCAAACTTTCCTAATGCGAGACCTATTGCATTGCAAATGTTTGTTACCCTGGCCTTGGAACCCCTTGCTGCTTGGATTCGTTGGGATCCAATGATAGGAGGGCTGAGGTGGTCCCCCGGACGGGAGGACCGCATATCTTTGTACGCAGACGATATTTTGCTCTATATGGCTTCCCCTCCAAAAATACCTTGTGGTTGTTCTAGATATTCTTACAGTCTTTGGAAGGTTTTCGGGACTCTTCATCAATTGGGGGAAATCCTTACTGTTTGCCTTAAGGGGAAGCCCTCCTGTTCCTCCCCGAAACTGCCAAATACAAATTAGCACAGTTGGATTTAAGTACTTAGGGATCTTAATTTCTCTTAACCCCTCAGTTAGGTATACACAGAAGCTTCTTCCCCCTCTTCAGAAACTCAAAAGTGACATTGCCAATTGGAAGACGCTCCCCATCTTACTCCTGGGCAGAGCTGCATTCTTCAAAATGAGGGCCCAGCCAAGATTCCTCAATGTCCTACAAAACACTTTAGATGTAGTTCCAGCGTTTTACTTCAGGGAAATTGAGAGCCTGCCAAGGGACCTATTATGGGATGGCAGACTTTGGATTGCACTAAACAAACTAATGCTAAACTGGTACGATGGAGGCATCAGTCTGCCAGACATCAGGAAATACTACTGGGCCTCCCAGCTGGTGGCTATAAACCAAGGTACGTTCGGTCATTCAGACGACCCAGGCTATGCCATGGACAAGTGGCTCCTTCCGGGTGGGAACTATAGTAGAGCTCTGTAGTCCAGACCCCAGTGATTATTATTAACAGGCCCCACAAAACATTCAGTTTAAATTTGGCATGACGCCAGTCTCTGGGATGGAGACGCAAGTTATCATTAGCCACCCCTCTTTGGGACTCATAGAACCTGGGCAATCTCAGGAAAACGGAGGGCTTCGACAGGTGGGATCTTATTGGAATCTCAGCTATCAAGGATATGTGGGGAAGGGAGGGATTAAGACCTTTAGAGTGAATACGAACTGGCAGGTTCGGAGTATTTCCGTTACATGCAGGTTCTACACTCACGCCACAGTCCTCCTTACCCAAAGGAACTGATCCCCCGGAGCCTTCTCCACTGGAGGACAGAGTTTTGGATGGTCATCTCCCGAAAAAACGATCTCACTAATATAGAAAAAGTTAAACACATGCCATACCCTCTTCAAACACTGAGGGTTAAGTGGGTGCAGGACGGGATAGAATTGGATGACAAAGATTGGCAGTAGGCGGTGTCTTCCCCCAGAGTTGTCACTATTCCAGCACGCTTGAGACTGGTTCAACTAAAAATCCTGCACATAATTTACATAACGGAGCCCCGATTAGTGAGCATGGGGTGGGCCGACACGGGAGAATGCAAAAGGCAATGTGGCCGTACCGGCACATTCATGCACATTATCTGGGAATGTACACCTATCAGCTCTTATTGGCTTCAAGTACATGATATAATCAGCAAGGTGTTACGCATCTCCCTCCGTCCGTAGGCAAGGAGATGCCTTCTAAATATATGGGAGCCCACAGATTTGTAAACCTCACAGACGCAGTGGGCCACTTTGGGGTTCATGTTAGCTAAAATAAATATCGCTCAACTATGGGGGGGGTGACACATCCGCCAACCTTAGAAGCCTGGGAAAGAAACCTTGATTGGTGTATGTTCAGAGAAAAAACAGCGTATCTGGCAAGGGGTTGTCCCAAGAAGTGGTCCCATATCTGGGGTTCGTGGAATAGCTATAGAGGAGAGATCTGTACACCACCTCGTAGCATTGCACAAGACGACCCTACTTCCCCGTAATGATCCTCTCAATTGTAATGTCTGTATATCCTTCCTCCCATATGTATTGTGATGTATAATTGCCTGATCCTCTGTCCTGTATTTGCCAATATATGTTAATAAAAAGATATATAAAAAAATATTTAAAAAATGTGTTATCAACCGGTCCAGGATGGTGGGCGCCATTTAGATTAGTCAACAAAACAAACAAAAGTTTTATGGGCACATGCGTTTGTCTAAAGCAGAGTGCCTGGCAGAAAATGGCAGCTGCAGAGGTGTCCAAATAAAGGGCAAAAACAAAAATAATTAAATGCCCGTTAGGATGGGAGAGCAATTGGAGACTGGAGGGGGGTGGGGGGCGAATGAGAGGCGGTGGCAACGGGAGCAAGGGGTAAAAATAAAAGCACATTACATAATCATAAGTAAATCAAATAGTAAAATGTCTGTGAAAAGACTTAACATTGCTAAAAGCAGTAGACCAAGCAATAACCAAATAAGCTGTGTGACATGTTGCAAGTGTTAACAACAGCATAGAAAACAAAATAGAGCAGATTGATCAGATCAATACATTTATTCAACAGTATAAACAAAAATGGATAGAAATAAATTAGATGATTTAAGTAAGGATGCATCAGTATAACATGCCACACATGCTCTATTATCTATCCAATCCATAGCATTAATTAAAATGCCTGAGCTATGAAATTGAGCAGCACGTGTACATCGTGTACAGGGATGCAAGGGAGCGTAAAAGATAGAGGCTCATTTTAAAAGCCAAGAACGTACCCTAAAGTTTTAGAGGCAAATTATATTTTGGGAAAAAGAGGTGGTATTTATGCTCATTTGAGAATCAACATATTTCCAAGTCACTATCACTACTTTCCTTGTAGAATATCTTGATTTGGCATAGCGGTAAATTACCCAGACGCCCTCTGAAGGAAGAGCAATGCTGCAATGAAGGGGAAAAAGTGCTTACAAACTGCACTGTATGTAGTGAGACTTAAAGGTGTCGGTGCTTATGGTAAGCAGCATAACACCTATAAAGGAGCATGAATTTGTAATAAGACTAGCAATTATTTAAATGGGAATTTTGGTTATTACTCGAATATCAAATACAAGACTTTAAAGAAAGTCTTAGACAAAGTGAAGTGTATACATAAAGTTGTAACAACTTTGATTTTATAAATCGGAGATTATACAACTTTAGAATGAGATAGCGGGGGGGGGGGGGGGGGGGGGGGGAGGCAATCATCAGCAAAGCCTATATATCAGGTTTTTGGTTGGGGAAATGACTGATAATAGTTGGTTGACTGGTCAGACCTCTCCTAAATACAAAATCAAAATAAAGAAGCAGCATATTGGATTACAAGGATATGGAAGATGGAAGCAGCACCCTGTAATGAACAAACTGCATTAACAGACCTAAGCTACACCCTCAAAGAAGGTGTTATTAAGATCGGTTACAGAAGATTAAGCTTGTATTGCAAGACAAAAACGTAAAATATATACACAGCAAAACACTATTTTCCTTGCATCTTTAAGAAAGCCTGTGTGTGTACTCCTCTTTACCACAAAATGCGTAAATACAGAGTAAAACAAATAAACACACGAGAACTATTAGTGAACAGCACGGTCTCATTATGACCGGTTAAGTCACCCAAACTGTAAGCACTTTCTAATAAAAAAAAAAGGAAACATCAGCAATTCAAACGTTATACATAAAAAATAAGTTTTGGATATCAATTACACGCTAGTCATATTGCATCTGCAGTCGAACAAAAGGACTACTTGAAGCCCCATCTCTAAAAGTTAATTGTAAAAGAATCTAGACCATGGAGCCTCTGCAAAAATCTATGGCCTTGATGGACAGCTCATCAATTCAATGGAAAACTATGAAAAACAGTTAAGTCAATGGCTGAAGGGGAAAGACACCCGAAAGTACACACCGAGACTGTGGTAATTCATATTGCACTTTTTATAAGTGGTAATATGAGGTGAACCAGATTGACAGTCCGAAAAAGAAACTAAACAGGTTAAAGACGACTAATAAACTACTTGATAAAAAAAAAAAAATGTTCAGGAGTTTCCATACAGTTAGAAGATGGAGGCCAGATCACGATTTATTAACTATTAATAGAGCAAAGAGCTTTTCAAGATCGTGTTACACCACCAATTGGGTGGAGTACAACAGCAGGCATAAAGCTATATGCTGACCTAACACTACCACACACCTGTTCATTTTAAAGCACAAGAAATAAGATTCTCTACCAACAAATTTTCATGGTACCATTTTTAGGACTCGCCTAGCGTTGCTACGCATGCGCTGCTCGCTCTGCGAAATCTATTGTAGTCGAGCTGATTTCAGAAGTGGGGTTTAAGCCCGCCCCTCTTTCCTATTGGCTGGTGTAATCGTTTAGGCTACACGCTGGCTTGTGATTAAAAATCTGGCTTTTTGTTACTGCCCTGTCACCTTTTCGGAGGGCCCATCTGGACTGGCGGACTCATCTTTGTCGCGATGTACAAGGGTCTGCTGCTAGCTTGTTTACTGGCTTTTTTTTTTTTTAACTCAACACGTTGAATTCTGGTCATTGTAGTTTCATGTTCAACATCGCGAGTACCATCCTAAAAATCACAGTATGGAAAGTGCTGTTGGCTAAAAAGCCAGGGCTGTGCAGCGGCGTCAAACACGATCTGAAACCATTTGCTAGCTAAGTGTGCAGCTGTGCGTGGTGCAGCCCGCCCTTGCCTCGATGAAAGGATGCACTGAGGTCAGGCATCCATGTAGCGTGCACAGTGCAGCGCACCCTCGCCACCCAGAGGTCAGAGGGCACATCTCTGGACCCACTCACCAGACATACAGCAGCACGGCCAGGTGGATGGCCCACTTCAGAGTGCCATACTGGACGCTCCGGAAACAGACAACTTTCAGTCTCATATTCGCACATGTCGCTCAAGCTGCAGCCCCCAGAAGCCATTCTTGAACCTGCTGCCTCCTCACACTGTGCCAGCTCCTGAAGCTGTGGTTCTTCACACCCGCCCTCACAGAAAGCGAAAGCCACACCACTTAAAGACACAGAAGCTGAACACAAACCGACCGTGCCCGCCCTTCTTCACCGGTCACACCCATCCCGTTCCCTTCATGCTCCTGTGGTAAATTGTGAAACTTCGTCACACAACGCAACGTTCTGTTTTCTGAACACCCGGGACGCATGTGTGGCACAGGTGACATAAGGCTATGATGTCATGCTACACAGAGTAAAGCGAGTAAAATAAGTACCTGGCAGGTGCATCCCATTACTGTTTTCGGGCCTGGTCTAGAGACAGCTAGGAAAAATATATATATATTCACTGAAAATAAGCATTTGCAATGCAGTAGGTCTCAGATTTATGCGAATTTCAGCTATTGACTTTGCTAATAACAATGCCTTTTATTTTTGTTTTTAAAACACAAATAAAAGGCATGGTAATTTACTTAACCCCAATACCCTGCCTACCCACATCGGCAGTCTCCTCCTTCCCCCTTCAGGTGCCTCGGATGTTCTGTCACTGACCAATCACTACCTTGACTCTATGAATTCAATAGTCAACGAAGTCGCCCCATTGCAACTGAAGAGAGTCTCCACCAAGATCTCTAACCCTTGGTATGACGGCAGACTCAATGATGACAGGCGTGCTATGCGAATGGCAGAGCGCACCTGGAGATCTGACCCCTCATCACTGCATCTCAAAACGCTTAAGAACAAGAGAAATGCCTACTTTAGGAAAATAAAGCGCGCAAAGTCTGACTTCTTTAGCCGCCAGCTGGACCAAGCTAAAAACAGGCCAAAAAAGCTGTTCGAACTAATCAAAACTCAAACAAAGACACAACCCTTACAATCAAACAGCACAACAAGCGACACCCCACACTGTGAAGCCTTCTCTGCTTTCTTTAAGCTAAAGACCGACAACATAAGAAATGACCTCATCATGGATGTAAGCCGATTCCCCAGCCACACCAGAATGTCTAACACTCAACCTAAAAATCATGCATCATGGTTGTCCTTCGAAACCTACTCGGAAGAAGCAATACACAAACTGCTCTGCACCTTGAAGCCCTCTAATCACCTCATAGACCCCCTACCTGCTAATGCTATAAAAGACTTCATCCCCCTGCTCCTCCCACTTTGGACCAAAATCATCAACAGCTCCCTTCAACAAGGTCTCATCCCAGACTCCCTCAAGGTGGGGCAAGTCACGCCTATACTCAAGAAACCTACAGCTGACCCGTCTGACCTGAACAATTACCGCCCTATCACCAATATCCCCACCCTGGCCAAACTGCTGGAAAAATGTGTCCAACTCCAACTAACAAAACACATTGACCAATTTGACCTCCTCAACCCTCATCAATCAGGCTTCCGAGCGAAACATAGCACGGAAACAGCTATGACGCACATAATTGATGACGCCCTCCAAATCCTTGATCGCAATGAGTCCTGCCTCCTCATCCTTCTTGACCTCTCTTCAGCATTTGACACGGTCAAAAACGAGAACTTACTGGAGCTGCTAAGCACTAGAATGGGTCTATCGGGAACTGTTCTCAAATGGTTTACTTCCTTCCTTCATAACCGGTCTCAGAAGTTCAAGATCGACAATGTGCTATCTACACCTGTGCCAGCAGATCTAGGTAATCCACAAGGATCTTCCCTCTCCCCCACACTGTTCAACCTCGTCATGGAACCGCTCGCCGCCTTGCTCCAGGCATCCAATGTTCAATTCCATATGTACGCCGATGACACACAACGTTACCTAAAGCTACGATCCCCGGAAGATATCAAACTTCTGAATTCCACACTTCGTAACACTCAATCCTGGTTGGCCGATAATCACCTCAAACTAAATGCTCTGAAAACCGAGTTCCTACTCCTCACCTCCGGCGAAAATTACCACCACCCAAACCTGGCTCAATAACCTAACAGCACTCCATGTCCAACCTACCATCGTGGATTCTGCGAAATCCTTAGGCATCACACTCGACGCCAAGCTCAACATGCAACAGCACGTTAGCAAAGCCACAAAAGGAGCTAATTTCCAAATCAACACACTGAGGAAACTTAAACCCTTCCTCCCAGCCAAAGACTTCGAAACTGCTGTACAAGCTTTAGTCATCCCTCGCATAGACTATGGAATTGTGGCCCTCAGCGGACTCCCACAATCCACAACAGCACCCCTAAGAGCCTCCCTGAACGCTGCCGCGAGACTCATTACTGGCTCAAGAAAACATTCGCATATATCCCCAGACTTAAAATCTCTAAAATGGCTGCCTTTTTAAGCCAGAATACAGCTAAAAATTGCCGTTATGACACACTCGGCCGTGCACCATAAGGCACCCAACTACCTCGCTCAAAAGTGGTCTATATCAGGAGGTTCGAGATTAAATAGAAGTACAAAAAATCTACTCCTGAAACCTCGTAGATTCCGGAAAGAAAAAACATACAAGCGCTCCTTCTCAGGAATGGCACCCAGGATCTGGAATGCGCTCCCTCCTGAAACCAGGCTTATCTCCTCCACTGCACTCTTCAAGAAAGAGGTGAAAACCATCCTTCTGGCCAAGATCTCCTGAACTTTATAGGTGTTGGATCAGAGACTCTGCATCGCTTTGTATTGTTGATCACCTGATTGTCTCTTGGCACTATATTCTTACTTGATTGTGACACTATTATGCTACTCTCCTACTACCGACCAATATATGATACACTTTAGTTTGTTGAATCACCCTCCCGATGCCCCCACCCCGTGTTCTCTCTATCCTAAGAAATTGGTATAAGCCATCCCTACATCCAAAGTTTACCTGAACTCTATTGTAGCGGGATCAATGACTTGCGCCGTCTTATATTACTTGTTACCTGATTGTATATCGGTATGTTTTCTGTACATTACTGTTATCCTATTATGTTAGTGACTATTATACTGCTCCCATTATTTCTGTTCAGTCCTGTTGCCCCTACCCCTGTCTCTGTGAAGCGCTCTGATATCTGTAAAGATCTTGTTCGCGCTATATAAAACTTTGAATAAATAAATAAATAAATGCGAGACCTATGTCATTGCAAATGCTTGTTATAGCCTGCAAATGAATAGCATGCAGTATCTGCCCTGCTGGGATACAAACGTACATGTTATTGACAGATATCAAAAGCTTAGGTTTCTCATCTATCTTACCAGCAGAACATATATGCTAATCAAAGATATATAAAAAAAAAAAAAAAAAAGAGTGGTATCATTTTACATTTGGTATGTCCACACACCCTTATTGGGGCACAGACCCTGGTGGCTTAGGCTGACCCCCAACGTGAGGAGCTGTAACTGCATGGCAGACCGCATAGAGGTGAAGTGAAATCATCCTCCTTTGAGCCCCTCCACCTTGCCACAAATTGAAACATCTAGCACATTTTGAATCCCAATCAGGGCACAAAGGACACATTTAGACATCTGGTGCCTCTTCCTCCTCTAGCTCAACTAATCGGACTAGACCGATGCTGATCCTAGAGGGGCTGGGGCAATGCTGGGTCTCTTTACTCTCATTCAACTGCTATACTGCAGGCTATTCAGTTCATCCAAGGAAGTATTGGTGTTCACAATTGGTAAAGTGAAATCGGATGTTTCCTTGAAGGGAGGAACTTAGGAATCGGGTAGACTAAGACACAGAAGTGAGGGGTATTTGGAGAAATAAATAAGTATAACAAAGAAAATGGCTGCCATTTTGGATACACACAAATTTGATATGGTAAACCGCCATGGTTCACTTGACAGTCCTAAAATTATCTATGCCAATCAACTATTGCTGTGTAGAACATCAGTAGTTATAGTCTAGTAAGAAATATGGATCATCTTCTGTACCCGATTTATGTGTCTGGTCTATAAAAATGTGATCAAAGACATTTCTTCAGGACCATATCATTAGCACTGAAACATGAATCAACCTGTCAGTTTGATCAGGATCAATATTATACATACCTATATATACACACACAGATTATATATATATATATATACATATATATATATATATATATATATAAAGTCTAGAAGTCCCGTGTATCAGCCTCAATTGCCGAATTGTCCAACAGGTACAAACCACTCAGACGCCAAACAGATGAATTCTATGTGGTTTATTCCCCCATTACCACCAGTATGACGCGTTTCGGCCACGTCACCGCAGCCTTGATCACATGGCAAGAAAGGGCCAATAACGTGCTTAAATACAGTGTGAGTGAGTTCAACACAGATCATCAGGGGTATAGACATTGAAGCTTCAAAGAATTGGAGGGTCCCCTGTTATTAATATCAGGGAGGGGGATTTCGATTTCGTAATTGGTGGGGTTCCCTGTTATAGTTGTAGCAGACTGGGATCGCTGGAGTGAACTAAGGAGGAGTTTGTAGGGTTTGGGCTCTGTTATATGTGGCCTAGATAGGATCTTACAAAGACAACAACAAAATGAATAAAGGGAAGTAACTAACGGACCCAAGAGTTATATAAAAAGGGATGTGCAGAATTTATTTTAAGCCTCCCAAAATGGGTTACAATCTAAAACATAATGCAGAATGATTAAAAACCACCTAAAGCGGTAATACAGTGTATAAAAATAGTCAAAGTGTAAAAAGTCGACGCGGCGTTTCGGTGCTTGTAAGTCTTGACACCTTCTTCAGGACATTAAGGACATTTGACTTGATATCTATAAACAAATGACAATATTTTAGAATCATTGTGTATTTTATTATGTTTATTTCTTCTACCGTGCTTCTTCAAGGTTGTTGTCTAGGTCCCCTACTACTTCCTCCCCTGAATTACTATCATTCTCGTCTTATATACATAGTATCAAGATATTGTTACTGATTCTTCGGTTCTATTACTTAATCGTAGGACTTAATGTACCTGTATCATGTGTAGCGATCGCTTATCAATTGCGATTCAGTTTGATATTGATTTCATAAAAATTGATCACCGTTGTTTAAAAGTTCTATAGGAGAAATAAAGATAGATATATCCCTTTTATTTCTTGTTAAAGCTCACAGTATCGCAGATATTCTACTAGAGGCACATTAGTTTACCTTAAAGATAGAACATCACGTTTTTATATTTGCACGGAGGGGCCACAGTGGTCAATAGAAGTAGATTCTCTTTGATGATAAGATATTCTTTTTTGAGAAATAAATTCTTCTTGTGGCCTATGTATGGAAAAAATTACGTGTGGTGAATCTCATATGTTGGTCTATATATGAAAAGCAGATCTGTCTTTCTAAATATTCCTCTAGTGGGTAAGTACTCACAAGCATCTATGGTTGCGGTTGAGTAGGTCTGTGAATATCCACCAACCAGTGGTTTCTTTTAGCCAGGAAATTCGATTTCTGTAAAGGTAAGTCGAATAAAACTATGGTCATATACTAGTATCGCCATTTGTCCATGATTCATCTATAACTAAGTTACTCAGTGTCATAGTTTTATAGCTGACCCCTTTCTATCATAATTAGTGCAAAAACATGTATATCTTAGGTGCAGGACTTACTCAGTTAAGTACCAAGATTATGGCTGGTTGGAGTTATCCCTTAATACAACCCGCCCAGCATTCGACCGGTCCAAGCTTTAATTTAACAGACCTATTTTGAGGGCAAGGATTATTCAGTTGAATACAAGGATCCTAATGAGTTGGAGTTCTAAAGAGGATGAGATAATCTGCCAGGATGAATATAAATTTTTTAAAAATGAGGCCCCTATCATCCCTGCACTGTATGGACTCCCTAAAGTCCATAAGAATATCACCAACCCCCCTATGCGGCCCATTGTCTCAAGCATCAATTCTATAACTGAGCCCCTTAGTAAATACATAGATAAATTCCTTCAGCCCATCATAATCAAACAAAGGGCATATATAAAAGATACAACTTGTATGATATGATATGATAGAAAAAAATTGAAGGTTTATCTTATGATGCTACCAATCAATGGCTAGTCACTCTTGATATCGAGGCCCTCTATACAAACATCCCTCAGGATGATACTATCAAGATGTTAGAGGGCCTCTATATTTAACAGCATAGCACCATTTAGTGAAAACATAACGTGTTGGTCGAGGTATATCGACGACATTTTCTTTATATGGACAGGTACCCTTGAAACACTAACTGAGTTTAACCTTTGGTTAAATCTAGGCGATAGGAACCTGAAATTTACTTCAAATTATAATAGGGAAACTATCGAATTCTTAGACATCAAAATCCGAGTGGAGAATGCAGTACTAGGAGTAGACTTGTACACTAAACCAACTGACAGGAACACTCTGTTGCATTATAAAAGTAATCATCCCAACAGTCAAAAAAATAATATACCATTTGGCCAGTATCTAAGGATAAGACGGAACTGCACGAACTTGAAGGATTTTAATAAACATGCGGATGCACTTTCCGAAAAACTTAAAAAACGGGGATATCCTAAAAATCTGATTAAGAAAGCGTACAAATGTGCCAAATATTACAACAGATATGCATTGTTCAACAAAGATGAACATAGCATGGACAGAACTAAAGATAAACTAATTTTTGTCACTAACTACAGCACAGTCAGCAATAAAATTAAAAATATTATCAATCGTAACTGGTCACTGCTAAACGATAGACAGGGAGTGAACATCCCGAAGCCAATGTTTAGTTTCCGAAGAAACAGAACTATAAAAAACTGTTTGGTTCATACTTTTAAAGACAGCTATCAAGGAACACAAGGGACCATTTATAATACCCCACTCCCTACAGGGAACTTTGCATGCAATATGTGTTCCAACTGCACATCGCAGATGAAGGGGAACACGATTACCTACAATGGCATTAAGCACAATATCAAAAGTTTCATTAATTGCAAAAGCAAAAATTGGATCTATATAATAAAATGCCCGTGTGATAAGGCATACATTGGTGAAACAGCCAGAGAGGTAAAAACAAGAATAGCAGAACACAAGTCCGCAATTAGAACAAAGAAGAAAACTGCCCCCCTAGTTGAACACTGGCTTACCCACAATCACAAATTGGAAGATCTCAAGTGGTGCGGACTAGAAGCCATATCACATAGCATGAGAGGCGGTAATGATAACATTAAAAGGAAAAAGAGAACAATTCTATATGTCCCTTTTTAACACCTTCAGAACCGGTCTCAATAACAGAGGAGTGGGAAAGGTTGATTCTATAACGATAATTGTGTTTAAAGCAAAGAGAACAGAACCACGTGACTTGACGATCTAACTATGTAAATAACTGTGTTTATAAACCAAGTCAGTTGCATACATAAACTACAAAGTGTACCAATTTATATGATTAAGACTTACTGTACTGTAAGATCGTCTGTGATGATATAGACAGAACAGGAATAATGGACAGTTTGTTTTATACTTGCTTATGATTTATCCGTGAATAATCTGTGAATAATGATAAAATATATTCTATTCATGAAGAACAATGTAGATAATGTCGAATTTAAGTAAATTCACAACTAACAATGTAATGTTTCAAGAATATGATACTTCAAGAATATGATGTTAATTGATAGTCTGTACTGTACTGCATAGTGCAACATTGTCGTGACAAAAGATCAGTGTATGTCTTGGTAAAAATGGCAGAGTACCAGTTTAATCACAGTCAAATTGCAGTTTAACGTTAAAAAGTAATGAACTTGAACACACCATATATCAATCTAGTGTTCATCATTAAGTGAGCAAATATAGGCTGTGTGAAGTTTGAATTGAAAATCTCTCTATATATTGTGAAACAGTATCACTACTTGGTCGAGACCTGGGGATATATATTATTTTATTTGCTTTCCCAATTCGAAATGGCGGTTCTATTAGAAATAAGAACCTGTGAGTGTTTTGACGAGCCGCTCCCAATCCAAAATGGCCGCCAAAGTAGCCGTAATTCATAAATACCGCTTTATACATTAATATAAACTACATAATAGGCCGCAAAAATAGGAGGAGGCCTGATGAAAAATTGAGAAAGTGATTTTATTACAATGCGAAGAGACGTTTTGCACACGCCGGTGGTTTACACGATTAGAGTCACTTCCGGGTCACAGCGTTGCAAAGCAGAACAGAACTAATACTTTCGAACCAAATACATAGACAAAGAAGAGTGCACTTACAATCAATATTTATTAATAGGGAAGGGAGTTAAGTATACTCCAAAAGGATATATAGATCGAAAAACAATTGTAGAATAGGGAGTGCTCTTTCCGGGTGAAGCCCGGCAGCGGCAGTACAAATACGCCGCGTTTTGAAATAACCTTCTCATTCCACATCGGAAGGAAGGATCACGCACGGAGGAGCAGGGAGGCCGATTTTAAAACAGAAGGTATGTAGACGAGGGGCTTGCTATACTAAACCCGGATCTAGGGGAATACTTAGTGGGGTGCAAAAAAGTTAGAACTCCAACTCATTAGGATCCTTGTATTCAACTGAATAATCCTTGCCCTCGAAATAGGTCTGTTAAATTAAAGCTTGGACCGGTCGAATGCTGGGCGGGTTAAGGGATAACTCCAACTAGCCATAATCTTGGTACTTAACTGAGTAAGTCCTGCACCCAAGATATACATAGGCCACAAGAAGAATTTATTTCTCAAAAAAGAATCTTATCATCAAAGAGAATCTACTTCTATTGACCACGGTGGCCCCTCCGTGCCAATATAAAAACGTGATGTTCTATCTTTAAGGTAAACTAATGTGCCTCTAGTAGAATATCTGCGATACTGTGAGCTTTAACAAGAAATAAAAGGGATATATCTATCTTTATTTCTCCTTAGAACTTTTAAACAACGGTGATCAATTTTTATGAAATCGATATCAAACTGAATCGCAATTGATAAGCGATCGCTACACATGATACAGGTACATTAAGTCCTACGATTAAGTAATAGAACCGAAGAATTAGTAACAATATCTTGATACTATGTATATAAGACGAGAATGATAGTAATTCAGGGGAGGAAGTAGTAAGGGACCTAGACAACAACCTTGAAGAAGCACGGTAGAAGAAATAAACATAATAAAATACACAATGATTCTAAAATATTGTCATTTGTTTATAGATATCAAGTCAAATGTCCTTAATGTCCTGAAGAAGGTGTCAAGACTTACAAGCACCGAAACGCCGCGTCGACTTTTTACACTTTGACTATTTTTATACACTGTATTACCGCTTTAGGTGGTTTTTAATCATTCTGCATTATGTTTTAGATTGTAACCCATTTTGGGAGGCTTAAAATAAATTCTGCACATCCCTTTTTATATAACTCTTGGGTCCGTTAGTTACTTCCCTTTATTCATTTTGTTGTTGTCTTTGTAAGATCCTATCTAGGCCACATATAACAGAGCCCAAACCCTACAAACTCCTCCTTAGTTCACTCCAGCGATCCCAGTCTGCTACAACTATAACAGGGAACCCCACCAATTACGAAACAGTATAGACATTGAAGACATACTATAGATCTCAAACAATCATGGAAGACAGGTAGATGTTAAAATATCCCGATTTATAACTCTATAAATAATGCATATATACACATATAAATATGTATAGATAAATAATTCTTAAAGCACTATTGAAAAAAATATATATAAAAGAAGGTTAAACAGTTTTTAAACACCTCCTTCTTCCCCCTATTTTGCTTATTCATGGACATAAACATGTGCTCAATGCACCTATGTTGTCTATTCTATTGTCCAAGTAATATCACACTTATTCAGTTCACATGTCCTGTATAAATTCCCCAAATTTTCTTGATGTCTATTGGCTTAGTAACATACTATTACACCCTGATACATTCTGTGAAAAAAGTATATACATATGTATTTGAAGTGCGAGTGCAATATAGTGCAAATGTGCGAAAAAGGCCTATTTCTAAAATACTCTTGGATAAAACAGATATTAAAATATCATATCAAAATTACCAAGTTAGAAAAATGCATAAAAAACTCCTACTTTCTTTATAAAAAACACACATTAGGACGGGCACCAAGTTTTAAATAATAATAACGACGTTTACTGTTTCTAAATTACACATTCCATATAACAGTGATAATCACAACATGTGTAAGTAATTCCTAGACACTGAGAATTCATTATATCCATGCTGAAAGTGCAAATACAAAAATTATTTCAAAGTTAAATGTTGGGCAAACTGCAGTTTGGAAAAGTTGCGACCAGGCAGGGACACAGTGCCCAGAAACATATAAAAATGTGAGGGAGGGTATTAGTATTAACCTTCAAGTGCTGACGGGTTCCCTATATACGGAAATGGATGGTATTAACAGCCTTGCGGATTCAAATAGGGAGTAGACAAGATTATATCCTAATGCCATTGGCAGGAACACAGAAAAACAGTGAAGCTAATAGATGTTCTATAGAAAACAATGTAAGTCCTCCCCTGTGTTCATCCCATGTAAATGTAAATGTAAATGTACAGGAATTTATATAGCGCAAATCACCAAGCGGTTTCTAAGCGCTTGCTTAGGGAACCCGTCCTGGTATTCCCCTGTGAGATAACCCCAGCAGGGTATCCGCAAGGTGAAAGCCAGGCATCCCGCCGCGAGGGGCCGTTGTGGAGATTAAGCAAGCTATTGCCCAGAGTCGCAGAGTGTGAACCCGTGAATAGAGTAGGCACCGGAGCGAGAATTGTCGAGTCCATGGACATTTTAGGACTCAAGACCCCGCCAAGCCGGGAATTGAACCCTGGTCCCGGGCTGACCTCTGCTTCCAGGTCTGCCTCCTCTAACCAGTGAGCCACACTTCTCCACATCCCATTCTTCATCCCATTAGGGTTCCTTGTATCTAACAGGATATATTTGCTCTCTTGCTGTCTCAATTGTCTCTCCATGTTACCTCCTCTTATATTCTTGGGTACTGCATCGATTATATAATACTTCAGGTCATTGAGATTTTTCACATGGACTAGTGACGGGCAACCGGATAATTCACATCGGAATTCATGATTGCCCTTAGGTGTTGGAGGATACGGCTTGACGTTTTGTGCTGCCTACATATTTGAACCTACATGTGCATTCCAGTACATAAACCTCAAAGTCTGTGTGGCAGTTTTAAAGACCTTTAATCTGGATTGGTTTAGGGTTAAAGGCAGAGCAATATTCACTAGTATTGATGCCAAATGTACATGCCCTACACAAAATGCACCGATGGAAGCCTGTTTTATTGGACAACCAGTTCTTCACATTTCTTACTTCAGGACTAGATTTCACAAGGGAATCCCTCATAGAGGAAGCCCTCCTGAAGGTGATAGGTGGCTCATCTGGTATCAGTGGGGCTAGACAGATATCCTTTTTAAGCAGCGGCCAATGCTTTTTTAGTATACCCCTTACTCTCCTTTCTTTCGGTGTTAAAAGTAGTGATGAGGCCCAGTCTTTCTTCTTCCTTAGCTGGATCCAAGTTATCATCTAACTGTTTTTTGTCAATGTTACCTAACAGGCATTCCTCCCTGCTTTTACTGTTGGATTTCTCCCTAGACTCTTAATTGTTTAGGGGCGTAGCCGCGGGCCAGAAATCTATTATAATATATATATATAGATATATATATCTATATATACATCTAGATCTATATATCTATATATATATCTATATATCTATATATCTATAGATCTATATCTATCTATATATATATCTATATATCTATAGATATATAGATCTATAGATATATATAGATATCTATCGATATCTATCTATCGATATCTATCTATCTATCGATATCTATCTATCTATCAATATCTATCTATCTATCGATATCTATCTATCTATCAATATCTATCTATCTATCGATATCTATCTATCGATATCTATCTATATCTATCGATCTATCTATATCTATCGATCTATCGATCTATATCTATCGATCTATATCTATCTATCGATCGATCTATATCTATCTATCGATCTATATCTATCTATCGATCTATCTATCTATCGATCTATATCTATCTATCGATCTATATCTATCTATCGATCTATATCTATCGATATATCTATCTATCTATCGATATATCTATCTATCTATCTATATCTATCTATCGATCTATATCTATCTATCGATCTATATCTATCTATCGATCTATATCTATCTATCGATCTATATCTATCGATCTATATCTATCGATCTATATCTATCGATCTATATCTATCGATCTATATCTATCTATCTATCGATCTATCGATATATCTATCTATCGATATATCTATCTATCGATATATCTATCTATCGATATATCTATCTATCGATCTATATCTATCTATCGATCTATATCTATCTATCGATCTATATCTATCTATCGATCTATATCTATCTATCGATCTATATCTATCTATCTATCGATCTATATCTATCTATCTATCGATCTATATCTATCTATCTATCTATCGATTGATATCTATCTATCTATCGATCGATATATCTATCTATCTATCTATCTATCTATCTATCTATCGATATATCTATCGATATATCTATCTATCTATCGATCTATATCTATCTATCGATCTATCGATCTATATCTATCTATCGATCTATATCTATCGATCTATATCTATCTATCTATCGATCTATATCTATCGATCTATCGATCTATATCTATCGATCTATCGATCTATCGATCTATATCTATCGATCTATATCTATCTATCTATATCTATCTATCTATCGATATATCTATCGATATATCTATCTATCGATATATCTATCGATATATCTATCTATCGATCTATATCTATCTATCGATCTATATCTATCTATCGATCGATATCTATCTATCTATCGATATCTATCTATCGATCTATATCTATCGATCTATATCTATCGATCTATATCTATCGATCTATATCTATCGATCTATATCTATCGATCTATATCTATCGATCTATATCTATCTATCGATATATCTATCGATATATCTATCTATCTATATCTATCTATATCTATCTATCGATCTATATCTATCTATATCTATCTATCGATCTATATCTATCTATCGATCTATATCTATCTATCTATCGATCGATCTATATCTATCTATCGATCTATATCTATCTATCGATCGATATCTATCGATCGATATCTATCTATCGATCGATATCTATCTATCTATCGATCGATATCTATCTATCTATCTATCTATCGATATATCTATCTATCGATATATCTATCTATCGATATATCTATCGATCTATATCTATCTATCGATCTATATATCGATCTATATATCGATCTATATCTATCTATCGATCTATATCTATCTATCTATCGATCTATATCTATCTATCGATCGATCTATATCTATCTATCTATCTATCGATCTATATCTATCTATCGATCGATATCTATCTATCTATCTATCGATCGATATCTATCGATATATCTATCTATCGATATATCTATCGATAGATAGATATATCGATAGATATATCGATAGATCGATATCTATCGATATATCTATCTATCGATATATCTATCGATATATCTATCTATCTATCGATATATCTATCTATCTATCGATATATCTATCTATCTATCGATATATCTATCTATCTATCTATCTATATATATATATATATTCCAACAAGTTCGGACTCAACCCAGCATCCGCTCGCTGACCACGAAAATTGAAAAAAGCCACAAACTCTGTGCAGTCGTTTCCAGTGTCGTTTATTCAGTGAATAACAGCCCACCAGTCGCCATGACGCGTTTCGCCTCAGCCGAGGCTTGATCACATGTGATCTATCGATATATCTATCTATCCATCGATATCTATCCATCGATATCTATCCATCGATATCTATATCTATCCATCGATATCTATCAATCGATATCTATCCATCGATATATATATATATATATATATATATATATATATATATAGGTTGCCCTTAAGAAAACGCCTTCACACACGAGAGTTAAACTTCCTCATTTATTGCGGGCTGAAACAGAACATGTTCGTTCCTTCCTTCCTTCCGTCCTTCACTGGCTAAATGACAAAGTCACGGCCAGCATGCAGGGAACTCCAGGTTAAGAGCCCTTACAAAAGGGCTCTTAACCTGCCCATTAGTTCGTGGGTACCACCGAACTGTGGAATGACTTGCATCTCCATCTATGCAGGCTGCAATCGGAGTTGGAGTTCAGAAAGACACTGAAAACCTGGCTTTTCTAGCATAGGGATAGCAGCTCTGTCCCTTTGCTCTGATGTCCTCCGCCTTAGCGACGGGAAATCTCATCATGAGGTAGCTGCACACTTTATAAATGCCCTTTATCATTATTACTTACCATTCGTTGACATCCTTATCACTCTTCCTGCGCCACAAATGTTTGCGTGGAGCATGATTGATTTCACTTAGTGTCCATCCACTGCAATTGAGGCACTATTTCTTCTTTTTTGAGCATCTTTATATGACGTGACCACGACCCAAAAGTAATGGGGCACTTTACATCACCACCAGGACACATTAATTTTTTTAGGCAAAAGTGATTTTCACAGAATCACAGGATGTTGGGGGCTCTGCTAAAGCACTTTTCATTCTCGCCGTGAGGGCAACGGCTTTGCTGTCCACCTGCTCACCAGCATAGCGCCGTGAGGGCAACGGCCGGATCGTCTTTGCTGTACACCCCACACAGGCAAGGACTACAGTTCCCAGGTGCCCCAGGGACCGGCGGCGCACCCGGGACGTGACTGGCTGCGTTCGGAGGCGCTATTTAACACCGGAGCGCCGAGCGCCCCGCGGGACGCGCGCAGGTGACGACGAGCTAAGCCCGGGCAAAGGGCGGGCCATCTGTGGCCAGAAGAGGCCGGGTCGGGCCACCCTTCGTTCGGGACACGGAACTATGGGTAAGCGGAAATTACATACATCCCAGGACCAGGTGGGGGAGTAAAGGCAAAAGTCCCAAGGAAGTCATCATCTATAATTTCTTATCTGACGTCGGCAGTTGGGGTTTTATCATCAGAAATTGAATCTGTTGAGTTGGACCCAAGTACTAATGTAATACCAGTTGCCCACCCCCCAAGGAGCCCATCCCAGTAAATCGTGTCCCTTTGATGCCACGGGTTATTATTAATAATAGGACGGGGACAAGGGAAACTGACTCTTTGGCGATGTGGCTCAAGATGAATGCTATGTAATGAATGGTCCCAGTATTCCATCAATCCAGCCTACAGCTATTAATGGTCAAATTAAGAAGCAGAGACCTGCCCAAAAAAAAGGTCCAGAAAAGAGGAAACATGCAGGAAAAGGACCCTAAAAATCCTGAACAGGCTGGTGACCCATCAATTGCAAGCAATATAGAGTCTAACATACAGGACATGCTGGAGGCTTTCTTCTCCACACGGCTTGAGCTGATATTAACTAATATAGCAAAGGACATCATTGATACCTGGAACACTTGTGTTGCGAACCTTGTTAAAAAATGTGAGCGGATCAATACGGTCCTAAACTTGCATAACTGTGTCACAGAAGTTGATCACCTACATGTGCCTCCCCATGGTCACCCCAATTTATCAAATAGGAATCCGGGAGCCCAAGGTTTAAATGAGGGATTAGGTTGCCCCCGGGTGCAAGATAAGGCGAGGCAGGTGTCCTGTTTGATTGGGGGTCTACTGTTCCTAATAAGGAGACGGTCTCACAGACTAGTGAACACAGTAAAATAGGATTGCAATATACATCAGCTCCACCCAGGTCTCCGATGGTGCACCTGGACCAACACCCAAGAAACACAATTGATACTCAACCAAGCATTAACCTTCCCCCCCCCGAAGCAGCTCCCCTGGTAGTAATATTAGTAGGGATTCCCCCGCTAGCAGAGGGAGAACTTGAATCTACAGACACTCTCCTAGAAAACACAAAAAAATGGTGCAACCAGAACTGCTCGGGTGGGACTGAAATTTCCTCTAATATTATAATGGCAAGACAGGTGGTGTGGCTGGGGAGAACACAAAAGGCAATCAAAGGGGATTGTGTTATAGTTAATTTTAACAATCTCAATCACCCGCCACGGTTGTTGTGGGATGCCTCTGATCTAAAGAGAGAAGAGGGCAATATAAGGGCAGTCCCGTTAGGATATTTTTATCCTCCCACAAGAAGGGTTAAGGGTCTTCATAAAATGGTCGCTGATTGCAGAAACAGCCCTGTTATTTCAGAATGTCATCCCTACACTAGTTCCACTAGGGAATATTGCCCTGATAGAAATAGCTTGGGGTACACCATTTCAACCAAATCGTCGTACCCCGAGGGAATAATGAGAAAGGATTCATTAGTGTTATCAAATAGGTTCTCACCTTTGTCTCACTTGAATGACACTGAATGACTAAGTCCTAACCATGAGAAGTCCCGTTCTCCCCTCATGCAAAGTGACCATATCACGGAGGGTACCAATTATTACTGACTAATGACATAGAACATAGCAGGGTTACGGTCCAAAAGGGACGACCAATATTGTCTTAAATCTATAGTAGCCCATGAGGTGGTTGCCTTTCAAGAGACCTGGGACCAGAAAAATGATTTTTGGGTTGATGGTTTTAAGTCCTATACCAAGCCAGCTTGTCCAACCCCCGCAGGGAGAGCAAAGGGGGGTTGATGTTCCTTATCTCAGTGAGGCTGAAGGGCACAGTTAAAATATTAGATTGCGCCTCGCCAAATTGTTTTATAGTGGAGATTACCACCTCTAGTAGTTGTAAAACTCTGATAATAAATGTTTATAACTCAGAAGAGGGTGAGCAATGTAATGAACATCTCTGCTACTTGACACAGTTTTTAGAAACTTATAAAGCACAGCAAACCACTTTTGTTTATTTTATCCTCATGGGGGATTTTAATATGTACATTGTAAACTTAACTGCCGTATAAAGATACCTCAAGGCCCTGCGCATGCTTCGCTACCTCATTTTGAACACTCAAAGGGGAGACTTTGGAAGAGCTCTTGACTTCTGTCGACCTTTATGAACCTAGTTTTGCTGATGTTACTGAGAGGGTTATAACATTTAAAGGTCGAGATAGTGAGACGAATATTGATTTCATTTTCATCTCCTATCCTACTAAGCTATGTATTTTTTTTACAATGCTGTATATTCCCCATTCAGTGATCAGAACCCGGTGATATTACATCTAGACCACGGTTTTGATCTTACAGATACTACGGTAATTAACAAAGGTCCAACTAACGTTATAACCCAAGACCAGGGCAGGAGGTTAAAATGGACAAAAATAGTCCCAGAGCTCTTTGTTGACAGCTTAATGATGAAGGCTAACGAAGATATTCAGAAATGTATTGACTGTTCAACTCCTGGGGAGGAAACTATTGTAGCCTTTGAAAGTATCTGTAAACAGGTTGAGTGGGATTGAACAGTCCCCCTCAAGTTTAAACCCAACAAGTTAAAACGATGGTTTTACTCAAAATGTTCAAGGGCCCATCAAAACTTGTTAAAAGCGCTAAAAACCAAACCCATAAATAAATAATAATAACTGGCCTCAGAAAGGAACATAAACAAACTATAGGATCTCGTAAAAATGAAATTAAAACTGAGGCATGGGAGAGTTTGATGGATAAAGAGGTTCTTAGGGACAGTGCTAAGTTTTGGTCAATTGTAAACAGCCCATTGTTCACAGGCGAGGAGAATGGTTTACTGGAAATTAATATCCCAGAAGAGGAGTGGTTGACCCACTTCGAAAACATATATGCCAGTAATGATGTATTTGAACCTTTTATAGCTCCAATCAGTAGTACCGCCTACCCCAGATTAGTGTTCAATGCTGTGGATGTGGAGCGAGCAATAACTGAATCCTCAAGTAACGAGGCCCCCGGCCCGGACGGCGATCCGGCTGATTTCTATAAAAGCAATCCCAAATTGTGGGCAAAAATCTTGTCAAACTTTTTTAATTCTTCTGTTGTCTTAGGATTTCCTGCATCTTGGACCCACTCTATTATTATTCCCGTATTCAAAAAAGGACAAAGAGGGGACCCAAGATGTTATAGGCCTATTTCTTTAATAGATTTGTCCGTAAAGATATTAGGAAAAGTCATTCTTTATAAAATGTCAGAGTGGGCGATGGACAACAGAATCATGTCTGATCTTCAGTACGGTTTTAGAACCGGCAGAAGTACTGTAGATCAGTGCCTAAACCTGTATTTGCTAACTAATAAATATACGAAAGCATCCAAGGGGTCTATTTATTTAGGCTTCATGGACTTATCCACAGCATTCAACGCTTTTATTGGATTTGGGCTTAGATCTGTCCCTGGTCTATTTCCTGGCAGATCTACACGGGGATCTATTAGCGTCAGTCAGGATGTCCCACGAGTGTTCTTGCACATGCCACTTTAAATCTGGAAGGGGGGTCAGACAAGGGTGCATTCTGGTCCCTCTTCTTTTTACTCTGTACATCAATGCCCTAGATAAATCCCTGGACACGGCTACATTGGACGTTCCGCGTATAGGGGACAGTTCCATCCCGGTCCTCCTATACGCGGACGATGCCGTCTTATTAGCCCGCACCCCGATAGGCGTACAGAGACTATTGAACGCCTTTGGGGAGTTTATTGACTCCCTGGATCTGGCTGTAAACAGTGCAAAATCACATAGAATGTCCATGGGGCTATGTAAGAATAAATCAAGGACTTTTTACTGTAAGGGGGCGGAAGTAAAAAGGGTGAGGTTTTTACCTACTTGGGGGTCATGTTTGACGAGCAATGCTCCTGGGCCCCCCAGTTTGCAGCGAAAAAAGCTGTCTTAGGAAGATAAACACAAGCAGTTCAAAGCTTTGCACAGCGGCTAGGGGGAAGGCCCTGTGAAGCGATTCTTTCTATTTATAAGGCAAAATGCCTGGCAGCAGCACTATATGGAGCAGCTATATGGGGGTACAAACATGTGGATGAATTACAAAAGGTGGAAAATAAATTTCTACGCTCTTTTATCCATCCCCCAATCCTCACCCACGTTTTCTACTCACCAGGAGTTGGGGATGGGGTATTTGTCTGACCAGATTAGTTTGTCACCCCTCATTCTTTGGTTGAAGACTTGGCTTAACCCTGAATTAGTTTTAAATCATCAGATTTTAAAAGATTGCCTCAGGCCGGAAAAGGGGTATAAAATACAGTGATTCTCGTATGTAAAAAAAAAAAAAGCGTGTGAAACTTGGCGCCCAGATTTATTTGAAAACCCAGATAGTATTGTGAAGGGGACATCAACTGGGTTAAAGAGCATTTCCTGTCTCTAAGGTCCCAGGAAAGGGGGGCGGAAGAACTAAAAAAAAAAAAAAACCTTGTGAGAGCTAATTTTTTACTAGTTACGACCCCATTGATTGAGCCCTATTTAAAGTTGGTAACAAGGCCATTCCATCGCTTGCTGCTAACTAAATTCCGTTTCAACTTGATCCATTTTTAGGTCTTGTGACCTACAATGCGCACAAGCGCATTGAGGGAGCGAGAATTCAAGTCGGCAAAATCCTCGTCAAACCACCAAGGGCTTTCAGCCGCGGTTTTCTTTCAGTTCACGTGAATCACGTGAACAAACAAGCACGCGCATCAGGCACTCCTCCCACACCTCACGGACATCTGTTCATTTCTCCTGCACAAGGCTCGCAAAAGGCTCTCCTCCCTCCCCACATCAAAGGCATCAATTACCCTCCTACAGGCTTCCCCAGCGCTGCCCCGCCCCCTGCTTCACAGCCAGGCCATCTGTTCCCTGCCAGACCTCTCACACCTCCGTCACAGCATGCCTGTGCTCCTTGATTTATTTAGTAACAGTGCCGCTTCCAGACACCTCCCACCTCTGACACAACATGCCCTTAGGCCTTTATTAAATAACAGCGCCGCTTTTACTTTGTGCTCATCTGCTTGGTGTGTTGCTTGTTTTATCCTGTCACCTAAGTGGTGCAATAGCTGAATGTTACTGAAACCGGGCATAAATCAATTTCGCTGCTCGTCTTTAAAGCATCTTTTGATCTCGCAAGTGGCCCACCAATGTTGTGTATGGTCGTGGTTGCGTCGCTCTCCATCAGAGCCTCCTCTCCGCCCCTTCCCTGCTGCTGCTCGCATCGCACTCCCTCCTCCCCCTCCCTTTTCATCAGCTTTAATCAGGCTCATCTGCTGCTGCCATTCCCCCCTCCCTTCTCGCCCAGTCCTTCTTGTTTAAACTTGTTCGACTGACACACACACTTCTTGTTCGGACTACTGGGCATGAGGCCCTCTGCTTCTTCCCTTTCCACACATGCCATCCGTGTAGCTTCTGGTCAACCCTGTTGCTTCCACCCTTCACGTCGTGTCCCCCCCCCCCACACACGCACACTCTACTCCTCCTACCCCCAATCATGTGTTGCTGGCTGTCATCCATCCATGTGCTTTAAAAAGGTGAAACTTTTGTGTTTGCACTAGTAATGAGACGGATGTACATACAAAGCGTCCAGGCACCTATCTTTTCACTACAGCACTCGATGGTTCTCTCTCTCTGTCACTCTCTCTCTCATTCCCATACACAAACGTTCACTTTCTATCGCACCCTCCACCTGTGACGTCACTCTCTGCCTCTTGCTGTCGCTCTCACCCTGTCTCCTTATCCTGTGTCTCTTTCTATCTGCTTGTCACCCTTCTCACAGTCACACCATCTCACTGTCTCTAGCCCCTGATCTCTTTCTTCCTCCACCCCTCGCGTTTTCCCTTTCTTTTTCTGTCCCCTCCATTCTCTCTCTACCCCGCTGTAGTGTCTCCTCTTTTTCCCTCCCCCTCTATCCGATCACACTCCTCCTTTTCCTCTTTCTTGTAGCTGTAGCTGCTTCTCCATTTTAGTTATTATTTCTCTCCTCCTCTTCATCGCGTGTCTCCCTCGGCCTTTATCCCCCCCCTCTCTATCTGTTCATCTGCCTGGTCTTGTACTCATTCTTGCTATCTCTCTCTCCTATATGCCATCTATTTGTGCACTTCTGTCCCACCCCCTCTCTCCTCCTGTTTGTCTGTCTCTCACTATCTCTGCACCTCCTCTCTCTGCTCTTCTTCTCCCCCTGTGTCTTTGCTTCACTTCAGCACATCTCTCTGCCTGGTTACTGCTGCAGCTCTTCATTCTTTCCCTGTCTTCACAAGTCAAACTATCCCTCTCTCTCTGTTTCATGTATGTGTTTTTTTCTCTGTCGTTTTCTTGCCCTCTGACGGTCTTTTACCAATTTCCAGTCTGGCTGTTGCTTTCTTCAGTTACTGTGCCTTCCTTCACCTCATCCATTGGTCTCTCTCTCCCACATATTTGTGTGTTGTCTTGTATGCATGTATGTACCTCGTTCGTTCTTCCTCTGAGTCTCTGTCCTACTTTAGATAGACCAGCCGCACTTCTCATATATTTCTGTCTTTGTACCTGAATTCCTCACTCACCCCCTCGCTCACCCCCTCACACCCCCTCGCTCACACCCTCACACCCCCTCACCCTCACACACCCTCGCCCTCTCACCCACCCTCTCACCCTCACACACCCTTTCACCCTCACATACACTCTCACCCACCCTCACAACACCTCACCCTCACACTCCCTCACCCCCTCAGAACCCACACCCCCTCACACACCCCCCTCACCATCACACCCTCACCCTCACACCGCCACATACCCCCTCACCCTCACACACCCCCCTCTCACACCCCTCACTCTCACACCCCTTCACCCTCACACCCCCTCACCCTCTCACCCCCCCTCACAATAGGTCTCGCAGTAGGAAAGTTGGAGCTATTACAATTGCAAATAACAATGCCTTTTATTTTTGTTTTCATTTTAAAAACATAAAGGGCTTTGTCATTTACAAAACCAATAGCTCCAACTTTCCTACTACGAGACCTATTGGCAACACCAGTGCTTGTTTACTGGGATCTTATGTAGGGTGGAGTAAGCCAAAGATACAGCCCTTTGTAACTGTGACGGCAGCTCATTGCAAGATACTATGCATTTTACACTTTTTTGTGGATACTATTATGAAATTAGAATGAAATTTATAATACCACTATTTAAGGGTAAGGGGTTTTTCCAGGCTAGACCCGCTTTACTCTACTTACAACTCCTGGATAACCCCTGGAACATCTTTAACATTGCAAGTTATTTTGTAGCAGCTGTACGGCTGAGAAAACTAAGATGTCTAAATAGGATTGACTGTTGAGCTCTTGCCCTTTTCTAAACTGTATTTTATGGTTTTTATCACTTTTGTAAAATTGATTTTATAAACATTTTATTCTAAATGTATTTATTGAAATGTATTGTATGAATTGTGTGATTGGATTGTGTATCTTTTATGATTTTAATTAATCAATTAAAGTGGTTTGACTTGACTTGAAACAGGATGTTGAGCAGACGTCGAGACTCTAACCTGGTTTAGTAAAGGGCTACACATGTGTCAAAGGCACACTGCACAAAATACTTGGCTGAAGTATAATTTAAATTGCAGGGGGGGGGGGCATGAGGCTGATCGTATCATGGAGGGGGCAGGCAGAAGTACAAGTGCAAAAAGAACAATTGATGGCCAAAATGCAGAACAATGTCATTCATTCACCCCAGTACGGAGATCTGGGCCTAAACCCATCGTTTTTTTGCTCACCATGCCATTCCAGTTTGAACCGAGTCATATGCAAATCAGACTTGACCCTGTGCCTCATGGGAACAGTCCAGCCCGAACTGCCAAGCCAGGTCCTCCCTGGACTGGAAACAAGCATCCTAGGACCAGTTTCGAGCTTTCACCCCCCTTCAGCCAGAATTGCTAGACTCCAGTGGCATGGAGGGCACGGTAACCACGTCTGGGCATACCAGTCCCACTCGGGGTGACAAATGCAAAAAGAACAATTGATTGACAGAATGCATAACAATTTCATACATTCACCCCAGTACAAAACGATGGATTTAACCCAGATATCTTGACTGGCGTAAGTCAGCATTCCGCCCATTATTGGTTTGCGTAGCACTTTTCACCCTAAGTGGGATGGGTATGCCCAGACGTGAGTCCCTTGCTCACTGTGCCACTGAATTCAAGCTAGCCTGGCTGATGAAGGGTAATACCCAGAAACTGTTATCCGGATGCTCATTTCCGGACCAGGGTGGACATGGCTTGGCAGTTCGGCCTGGACTGTTCCCATGAAGCAGAGGGCCAAGACTGATTTGCATATGGCTGGGTCTAAACTGGGGTGGCATGGTGAGCAAAAGAACTATGGATTTAACCCAGATCTCTTGACTGTCAGTGAATGAAAACGAGTTACTTACCTGTAACTTTAGTTATCCAGTATTGGTATCTTTCATAGATTCACATGCTTAGAATCATCCCTGCCGATGAGGTGGGAGTCTTGCGGTACAATAAAACATATACATTATAGTCATAATAACATCACACCATAGGCTATAGGAGATAGCAAAGTAACTACACTAGCCTATCTTAGTCCTTTTGCAAAACAAAAAAAAGAAACTTGGAAACCAGCCAATCAGGCAACAGCACCCTCTTAGAACCTTTCCCACAGAGAGGCAAACCCTCAGATTTTCGTAGCACAAGTGACAATAAGTATGCCACAATGATACGGTAAGCCTCTCCGGGGAGGAGGGTGAGTTGCATGTGAATCTATGAAAGATACAAATACTGGATAACTGAAGTTACAGGTGAGTAACTTGTTTTCTTATCCAGTATTGGGGTATCTTTCATAGATTCACATGCTTAGAATCAGAGTAGCTAGCAGTAAACAATATATAGATGCATAGTGGATGGCAGGTATCATAAAAAGAATCCAAAATACACCCTACCAAACCAGTGCAAAAATATATATATATATATATATATATATATATATATATATATATATATATATATATATATATATATATATATATATATATCTATCTATCTATCTATCTATCTATCTATCTATCTATCTATCTATCTATCTATCTATCTATCTATCTATCTATCTATCTATCTATCTATCTATCTATCTATCTATCTATCTATCTATCTATCTATCTATCTATCTATCTATCTATCTATCTATCTATCTATCTATCTATCTATCTATCTATCTATCTATCTATCTCTCTATCTCTCTATCTCTCTATCTCTCTATCTCTCTATCTATCTCTATCTCTCTATCTCTCTATCTCTCTATCTCTCTATCTATCTCTATCTCTCTATCTCTCTATCTCTCTATCTCTCTATCTCTCTATCTCTATCTCTATCTCTATCTATCTCTATCTATATATATATATATACACATATACATATATCTGTACTAACAAAGAGTAAATCATATGTACACAACAATAGTTATATACAAAAGCAGAAACAATATACTCTTATCATAAGGCTTACCTTATCTAAAAAGGTTTCGTAGTACTGCTTGCCCACCTGCTGACTCAGCCTCTGTTGCCAAATCCAGGCAATAATGCCAGTGAAAGTGTGCACACTTTTCCATGTTGCAGCCCGACAAATCTTGTCCAGAGACACACCAGCGAACAATGCCGTAGATGAGAACACTGCTGTGGTGGAATGAACTTTAGGCTTATTTGACAATAGATGGCCTGCTTTGCAATGGCAGAATTGAATAGCAGATGAAATCCACCTTGAGATAGTAGCTTTTAATACTGCTGATCCTGGCTTGTGACCACCATACGAGAGAAATAACTGGTCAGATTTTCTGATGGACACAGTCCAAGATGTGTAGAATTTCAAACATCTTTTGACATCCAAAGTATGTAATGACTTTTTCGCCGCTGAAGACGGATTAGGAAAGAATGTCCGCAATATCACAGGTTCGTTGAGATGAAATGAAGTAGGAACCTTAGGTATGAACGTGGGATTAGTTCTCAGAAGGACATAATCATTTGTAAACTTCAAATAAGGTTGTTTAATAGTGAACCCCTGAATTTCGCTCACTTGTCGGGAAGAGGTGAGTGCTAATAGGAGAGCCGTCTTCCATGAGAGATATTTTAAGTCTGTTTTATGAATGGGTTCAAACGGATGCTTCATCAGTTGTTGTATAACCAGATTCAGCCTCATTCTGGAGGAGGAGCTCTAATAGGCGGGAAAGTTCTGAAAAGGCCTTTCAGGAACTGCTTAATGAGACGATTGGAACAAAGTGATGCCGCCCCTGAGGATCGTCTGTATGTGGAAATTGCGGCCAAATGCAATTTAACTAAAGCGAACATGAGATCAGATTAAGATAATGATAATAAATAAGGCAGAACCTTATCGGGAGACAATTCCAGTGGATGTAAGTTGTTATTGCAGCACCAGTGACAAAATCTTTTCCATTTTAAGGCATACGTCCATAATGTAGAAGGAGCTCTTGCTTTACTCAGAATGTCTCTACATTCTTGAGGTAAGTTTATATCCTTGAAGTCCGTGAATCCAGAAACCAAGCATGGAGTTGTAGTTGAGCTGGGCAAGGATGAAGAATCTGGCCTTCGCTCATTGACAACAGATCCGGTAGTATAGGAAGGCCGATTGGCTTGCACTTGGAGAGAAGGAGAAGTTCTGTGTACCCGTGCTGACGTGGCCATTTTGGTGCAATCAGAATCATGTAACATGGTTCCTTCTTTATCTTGTGTAGCAGTCTCGGGATAAGAGGATAAGGAGGGAACGCGTAAGCAAAAATTCCCGTCCATCTCATCATGAAAGCGTTTCTCCAGGAACCCTTCTCCGGTTCCCATCACGCGAAGAAAGGGCACTTCCGATTGCTCTTGGTGGCAAAGAGATCCAGATGTGGTTTGCCCCACTACCGAAAGACATTGTCCAGAATCATTTGATCAAGCTCCCATTCGTGGCATGATTTTGCTGTTCTGCTGAGAGTGTCTGCCAAGGTGTTCTGGACTCCTGGAAGATGTTCCACCTTGATTGCAATATTGTGCAAGAGAAGCCACTTCCAGATGTTTTGAGCTTCCTGGGACAGAATGTGAGATCTGGTACCTCCTCGTTTGTTTAAATAATGAATGCAAGTGGTGTTGTCAGTTCTGATGAGAACTGTAGACCCTTGGAGTCGAGGTAGAAAAGATTGCAGGGCCAGGGAAATTGCTCCAAGCTCCAAAAAATTGATGTGCATTTTTGCCATTGCTGAAGACCATTTTCCTCTTATACGGAGGTCTTGAAGATGGGCACCCCAACCTTCCAGGGAAGCATCTGTAGTGAGGATGAAATCCGGAATTGGAGGTTGAAAACTGAGACCTACGGAGACATTCTTGGAAAACTTCCACCAAGAAAGAGTTTTTCATAACTGGAGTTACTTGAACTAGGTCGTCGAACAAACCTGAGATTTGGAGACGCTGATTGCCCAGCTCCTCTTGAATTGGCCTCAGTTTTAGCCGCGCTTGAGGCACAAGCATAATTGCAGATGATAAAATCCCCAGAAAAGATTTGACCATTCTCACTGAAGCGAACTTTCTTTTTAGAAGGTCTGATGCCAGAGAGATGAGACGAGATATTCTGTCTGTGGACAAGAATGCTTTGTCTTGAACAGTGTCTAGTTTTGCTCCCAGGAATTGAATAACTTGGGAAGGATAGAGGCTTGACTTCTGGAGATTTAGTGAGAGGCCCAGGGAGTGAAAATTTGCAGGCATTTTGCTGTTGCGAGAGAAGCCCGACGAAAGGATAGAGCTTTTATCAGCCAGTTGTCCAGATATGGGAATAGTTGGATGCCTTGGAGCCTGAGATGAGCTGCTAATGGAGCTAGAAATTTGGTGAAGACTCTTGGAGCCGAGCGCAGGCCAAACGGTAGGACTTTGAATTGGAAATGTGCACCTGCCACAGTGAATCTCAGGAACTATCGATGCTTGGGATGAGTTGGGATGTGGAAATACGCATCTTGGAGATCTAAAGTTGTCATAAAATCCGCATGATCTAGAAGCTGAAGAATTTCCTGGAGATTACCATGCGAAAGGATTTTTTCTGAAGGTATTTGTTTAGCATCTTCAAGTCCAAGATTGGTCTCCAATCCCCAGACTTTTTCTTTATCAGAAAAAAGCGAGAATAAAATCCCTTTGCTGTTTGAGAGCGAGGAACCTTTTCTATCACCCCTTTGGCACCATAACTTTCACCTCTTTACTGAGTAGAGAAAGAACACCAGGGTGTGACCGAATTTTATTATATCCCATTACCCACTTGTCTGTGGTTATTTTCTTCCAATTTTTGAGATGTTGGGAAATCTTTGGAATTTTGAATACTTGAGGCATATCTGGTGCAGGTGCAATAGGAATGTCACGGTTTCCTGGCAGAATCCCTGCCCTGAGGTTGACGTTTCCTGCCTTGTTGCCTGCAAGCTGCCGCTGGAGGATTTCTATAGGTTTGTTGTTGTTGTTGATAATGATATCCGTATCGACCCTGACCCCCTTGTTGTTGGTACTTCTGGTACCCTCCACGAAAGGTCTAAGAACCCCTACCTCTTGCTCCTCGAAAGGGTGTCTTTCTATAGTGCAAGGTACCTAATGATCTGGCAGTATGCGTGTCCTTTTTTAGGTCTTGCAGTGCGTCATCGATATGTTTACCAAATAAAAGGTCGCCATCAAAAGGCATGTCCAGAATTTTTTTGGGACTTCAGGGTGAAAATTAGTTGATTTCAGCCAGCCCTGACTTCCAAGGGTAGCTGCTCCGGCGAGTTGACGAAATCTCAGAGAAGCTATAGCTATAGAGATAGCTATGACTTCCGAAGCAGCTCTTTCAACTTCCATGAGAATTTGCTTTGCCTCCATTTTTTGGTCATCAGGCAGATACTCTATTTAAGACAACATGTCCTACCGCAATTGTCGATCACTCCCTGCCTAAGATAGCTAAACAATTCGTAGCCCGAACTGTAGCACCCCGCCATAGTGGTAAAGCGTTTGCCTATGTTGTCAAGGCGCCTACCATCTTTGTCCGGTGGAGCCGTTATTGGAGCGGAAGGATTCCGAGATTTTCTCTGCGCTGCTTGAGAGATAACGGAGTCTGGTTTAGGGTGACCAGAAAGGCAGGCAGGTGCATCATCTGGTGCTTTGTATTTTTTGTCAATCCTAGGGAGGATCGCAGGAATTGAAAATGGAGTTTATGATCTTTACATCCCTTCTCCCATATATGATCAATTATAGGGATTGAGCGGGTGTATTTTCCGTTCAGATCTTTAAAATCATACAGAAAACACTCTGTTTTTTGTACTGGTATGGAAAGGTGAAATCTAGAGGCTGCCTTTTCCATAATTGCATGGAAACCTCCATGTCCTCAGGAGGGGAGTCCACAGCTAGAGGAACCGGTGAAGCTGGTGTTGAGATAAGATATTCGTCCCATTCATCTACGGTAGAGGGCGAACTTGGAATTTCTCAGTCTTCTGCCACCGCCACCGTGTCTCCGTCATCATCTTGCAGTAACGTAACTTGGGGATCAGAAACTGGTGTTGCAGGGGTCACAGGCTGCATCTCCGTAGACACAGGAGCTTTTTTCTGGAGCCGCGACTGGAGGAAAACGGCTATTATAGTCCTTTAACATTGCTGTAAGGTCCTAAAGCAAAGTTGCAGGCATCTGAACCATTGGTTATTGATGGAACGATTCTTGAGGTCCTCTTAAAGACTCACATGGTTCATAGAACTCTTCCTCATCGTCATCCTCTTGATATTTTATTCTGAGTTGAGAAGGGTCATACGCCTGCCCAAAGGGATCATCATCATCAGATTCCTCCAAATAATGGCTAGGAGGTAAAGGTGAAATGTGAGATACATCATGTAAAATTGCCTGGAAGATGATAATTTGGTTCTCAAAACTGGCGTAATTTGTAAAGGTGCAGGTTTTTTGCGCTTCAATGTGGCTGAAATATACGTGGATGGCGATTCATATTCTGCGGAGATATCTCAAATAGACGTAATCATGGATGTCGTCGACGGAAAAGTCATCGTCGACGATGTGGTAGTCAATGTCACGGTTGAAATGGTAGTTGACGGCGGACTCGTCGTCGAGAGTATAATACCTCTATGGCAAGATCATTTACAAGGTAATTGTCCTCTAAGCCTTCTAGCTTGAGAGTTGGGATGAGGAATATTCTGTGAATAAAAGGAATCTTCTCTCTGTGGCAGTTGGGAGAATACACTCTGTTTTTGGGTTATAAGGTAGCACTATGGGGTGTGAGATTGCGTGAACTTGGATGGGTGTGTTGGTCCATTCTGGTGTCTCAAATGTAAATGTATTTAAACAAATGTTTTGCAGGGCATACTAGTAAAAACCTTTTTTCTGTTGTGTATATTTTTTCAGACTTGAATTCCAGGTGTAGAGATCCTGTATTAAATTGTCTCTGGCTGGTCCTGATGAAGGTGGTCCTCACTGCTGTTTTTCCACCGAAACGCGTCGACCAATTTTAGACCAAAGTCCTTCATTTGTAGATTTAATGATTCTGGTCTTATACTGGACAACAGATACAACGTTATAGGATGTCTATGTTTGCTTTGAAATGGAATGTATGTTTAGTAAGTATGTATGTGGCTGTATGCATGGCTCTCTACCTGGTCTTGTTTAATTGATTTTGTATTTTACATAATTTTGGATAATCAATGAGAAACGGTTATGGCTCCAATGTACTGAAAGAATTTCTCCTGGAGTTTTTTTGTACAATATTCAATTTTTATAATTACTGTATTTATACAAAAAAAATTGATACGAAAAAATGAAATAAAATAACTAAAAATTCAAATATAAGTGTAGATACATTTGTATATGCCCTGTGTTTGTGAGGTATTCTCTGTGTTAAAAGTACTTATAGGTCAAGAGGGAGTTTTCTAGTTTGTTTCCGAGAACAAGTAAAGTGTCCATGCTCCGGGGAAGGGGCAGACACAAAGAGGAAGCATAGCTCACAAATAAGCAAATCAGGATTGACAGTGGCATCACCCAATGGTAAGCAATGGGTATGCTCTAAGCCCAATATAAGTTGACAATATGCCTCGCAACAGGCAGTGCATGCTCTGTGTAGTAGGCAAGGCCTAAATATTACGAAGGTTTTTCCAAGTTAACAACTGGGAATACATGATCCATTGCAAAAAGGTTCAGCTAATTAGCATCACTATTACACCAAGAAAACATTTGGAACCAATGATAATAATCATTGTTAATAAAATGTTTCAGGGTTAAACTATTATAAACCAGAAAACAGGTAGACACAAGATTAGAAGCAGCTACTATGGGAATCTTTCTTTTTACAGTGTTCACAAATACACTTAGAAATAAGCTTGATGCACATGTGATATATGTGATGGACAGCCTAAAACTACCAGTGCCAGTACGTTCTGGACATCAAGGCAATAAGGGGAGGGGGTAGTAGAAAATGACTTGGACTTTTCTTTGGTAGTTGTATTGTATGTCACTTAATTGTATAGAGCATTAACTTAAAGCTGACCTATAGTGAATGTCAGATTCATGCAGCTATAATAATTCTTAAAAGGTAAGTGGGGTAACTGAATATTTTAGACAGATCACGGCATTAACTTATTAATGCCCTTCCCTCAAATTAAACGTCATTTCTTCAACTAATGTGAATATTATCAACCCAAATGAAAGGCAGGAAGGAGACAAGTTGCTCAGCCATCAACTTGCACTTAACTTTCAAGAAAAGCACAGTTTCTTTGTTCGGAGGCTCTTTGGCAACACTCTTCCCCACGGCTCTCCCCGCACCTACTCCCACCCCTCTCCTCCAAGCAGTTTAAAAGCCTCTGCTTGGACAAATCAGCCCACTTTCACCTTTCAAATATCACTGCAAAACTGTCTACAATTACATTTATTGAAGACAAATAAAATGATTGAAACCAGTTAATACTGGAGAACTGAGTATCCCGTTAAGAGTTTAAAGTACAAAATATATTGCAAAACATTTTGCATTTCATTTCTAAGCATTATAAAACTGCAATGTGAAGAAGGGCAGTTTCAGAAGCAGCAGGTTACATTTACTCTCACTAAAAATACCAGAAAAGGAGGGCGGGTACAGAGAATACAGGGAGAACACCTTAGCCGCGTGGTCCAGGGAATGTTTGGAACCACGAAGGGCATTTCCACGCCTAGATACAAATAATGCAATAGTTGTATTTATTTATTTTATTTTTGTGTGCAGTATGAGTTTCAACAGTCCACGCATCCATCCCGTGCTTACATGGGCAAAATAAATTCATTATCGTAGAGCGGCCATTCAACAAGAACATAATTTAGCAAAAAAGACACAGCTTGGTAGTGCTCAACCTACTTTCTGCGAGTTCTCTGAATGCATAAAAGATGATATTCAACAACAGAGCACTATCTACTACAGGCACATAGCAAATAGTGTCCTCAAAGTGTGTACAACCAAATTCGAACATGTAAAAGCAAGGCAAAGGAGCAGCCGAAGCCAGATATGCCTCAGAAGAGTGGCACTCACCAGGTCCACTAGTGTCACGACATAACTAGGTCCATTCTGTAGGCAACGGACGAGGATCCTTCACAGAAATACACTCAGGACAACGGGCTGCAAAGGAAAAACAAAACTTTTAGGCCATCAGAAAGCACACAAAATATTAATCTCCAAGGCAAGAAATACATTTGTCTATTCCTTCATTAATCTTCTGATGGACATCCTGTCCAACTGTATAACCGAGTAGTGACATTGATTTTGGCAACTGTTAAAATAAAAAAAGCATTTGCAATGCAATAGGTCTAGCACTAATGGTTTGAGCTATTGGCATTGCTAAATATTGCAACACCAATTGCAACAAAAGTCTATCAATTGTAGGCCAAAAAAAGTGTATTTATTTTTGTAGCAATGGTGTCATGCTGCGCTTTAGATGAATATGTTTAAAAGTAAAGTGCGCCAGACTGCGATTGCTACAATAGTTGTGGGTGCGTTAACAATTGATATGTGCAATGATGGCTGGTGGTGTGTGTGCCTGTAGAGATTGTGCACTGATGGCTGGTGGTGCGTGTGCCTGGTGAAAGCATGCACTGACAGCTAGTGCTGTTTTTGCACAGTGAAAGCGTGTACTGTTGGTGGTGTTTGTGCCAGGTGAAAGCGTGCACTACGACTGATGGTGTCTGTGCCTGATGAAAGTGTGGGCTGACTGTGGCTGTGTGGGCGGGTGGCTGTGTGGGCTGACTGTGGCTGTGTGGGCGGGTGGCTGTGTTGGCTGACTGTGGCTGTGTGGGCGGGTGGCTGTGTGGGCTGACTGTGGCTGTGTGGGCGGGTGGCTGTGTGGGCTGACTGTGGCTGTGTGGGCGGGTGGCTGTGTGGGCTGACTGTGGCTGTGTGGGCTGACTGTGGCTGTGTGGGCGGGTGGCTGTGTGGGCTGACTGTGGCTGTGTGGGCTGACTGTGGCTGTGTGGGCTGACTGTGGCTGTGTGGGCGGGTGGCTGTGTGGGCTGACTGTGGCTGTGTGGGCGGGTGGCTGTGTGGGCGGGTGGCTGTGTGGGCGGGTGGCTGTGTGGGCGGGTGGCTGTGTGGGCGGGTGGCTGTGTGGGCGGGTTGCTGTGTGGGCGGGTGGCTGTGTGCGCGGGTGGCTGTGTGCGCGGGTGGCTGTGTGCGCGGGTGGCTGTGTGCGCGAGTGGTTGGGTGGGTGAGTGGTTGGGTGGGTGAGTGGTGGGTGGGTGTGTGGTTGGGTGGGTGTGTTGGGTGGGTGGGTGGGTGTGTTGGGTGGGTGGGTGTGTTGGGTGGGTGAGTGTGGTGGGTGGGTGGGTCTGTGTGGTGGGTGGGTGGGTGGGGGGTTGGGTGGGTGGGTGGGGGGTTGGGTGTGGTGGGTGGGTGTGTTGGGTGTGTTGGGTGTGTTGGGTGGGTGGGTGGGTGGGTGTGTTGGGTGGGTGTGTTGGGTGGGTGGGTGTGGTGGGTGGGTGTGTTGGGTGGGTGGGTGGGTGGGTGGGTGTGGTGGGTGGGTGTGTTGGGTGGGTGGGTGGGTGGGTGTGGTTGTGTGTGTGGTTGTGTGTGTGTGGTTGTGTGTGTGTGGTTGTGTGGGTGTGGTTGTGTGTGTGTGTGGTTGTGTGTGTGTGTGGTTGTGTGTGTGTGTGGTTGTGTGTGTGTGTGGTTGTGTGTGTGTATGGTTGTGTGTGTGTATGGTTGTGTGTGTGTGTATGGTTGTGTGTGTGTGTATGGTTGTGTGTGTGTATGGTTGTGTGTGTGTGTATGGTTGTGTGTGTGTGTATGGTTGTGTGTGTATGGTTGTGTGTGTGTATGGTTGTGTGTGTGTATGGTTGTGTGTGTGTATGGTTGTGTGTGTGTATGGTTGTGTGTGTATGGTTGTGTGTGTATGGTTGTGTGTATGGTTGTGTGTGTATGGTTGTGTGTGTATGGTTGTGTGTGTGTATGGTTGTGTGTGTGTATGGTTGTGTGTGTGTATGGTTGTGTGTGTGTATGGTTGTGTGTGTGTATGGTTGTGTGTGTGTATGGTTGTGTGTGTGTATGGTTGTGTGTGTGTATGGTTGTGTGTGTGTGTATGGTTGTGTGTGTATGGTTGTGTGTGTATGGTTGTGTGTGTGTATGGTTGTGTGTGTGTATGGTTGTGTGTGTGTATGGTTGTGTGTGTGTATGGTTGTGTGTGTGTATGGTTGTGTGTGTGTATGCTTGTGTGTGTATGGTTGTGTGTGTGTATGGTTGTGTGTGTGTATGGTTGTGTGTGTGTATGGTTGTGTGTGTATGGTTGTGTGTGTATGGTTGTGTGTGTGTATGGTTGTGTGTGTGTATGGTTGTGTGTGTGTATGGTTGTGTGTGTGTATGGTTGTGTGTGTGTATGGTTGTGTATGTGTATGGTTGTGTGTGTGTATGGTTGTGTGTGTGTATGGTTGTGTGTGTGTATGGTTGTGTGTGTGTGTATGGTTGTGTGTGTATGGTTGTGTGTGTGTGTATGGTTGTGTGTGTGTATGGTTGCGTGTGTGTATGGTTGTATGGGTGTGTGTATGGTTGTGTGTGTGTGTATGGTTGTGTGTGTGTATGGTTGTGTGTGTGTATGGTTGTGTGTTTGTATGGTTGTGTGTTTGTATGGTTGTGTGTTTGTATGGTTGTGTGTTTGTATGGTTGTGTGTTTGTATGGTTGTGTGTTTGTATGGTTGTGTGTTTGTATGGTTGTGTGTGTGTATGGTTGTGTGTGTGTGTATGGTTGTGTGTGTGTGTATGGTTGTGTGTGTGTATGGTTGTGTGTGTGTATGGTTGTGTGTTTGTATGGTTGTGTGTTTGTATGGTTGTGTGTGTATGGTTGTGTGTGTATGGTTGTGTGTGTATGGTTGTGTGTGTGTGTGTGTTTGTGTGTGTGAGTGTATGGTTGTGTGTGTGTGTATGGTTGGGTGTGTACAATCCACATCGTTCACACTGAGCTCTGTATATAAAGGTCATGCAATTTGTACATGCGATTTTGAAAGTAATGTATTTCTGAGAGCAGCACCCATTTTTTTATTAGATACCTGCTTACAAGACAAACCATATCTTCTTTACAAAGTAAAGGAGGTCCTCCCTTTGTAGGGAAAAACAATATAATTCTGTTAAATGAGTGAACGAAATGCATTGGGGCAGAAAAATAAAAGGGAAATGAAGCGGGAGTGAAGTGTGCGTGAAAAGGAGAAGGCTGTTAGTGCAAGAAGTGCGTGGCTAGGCTTGTATGAGAAGCAGGTGTGGGAAAAGGTGTGAGGGGGGAAGTGAATGCGTGGGATCTGCGAAGGCTTTGTGTGAAAGGGAACTGTTGACATTGGTCACAGGAGGATGTACCAGTGTCTGCTTGGGCAGTGAGTGAGTGATCTGATAAGAGGACAGTTGGAATGAGTGTGAAGAACTGGTATGAACATTAGGGTGAAGCAAGTCTCTTATGACAGGACACTGAATGATAGTACAATGAGTGATCTGGTACAACGGCAGTAGGAATCTGGTAACCGGACTGTGAGAGTAAATGTGAGGCTCCCAGTCAGAGGAAAGCGAGGTTGAGTGTTTTTTTAATGAAAGGGAGAGAGTGAGTCATGGTGACGAGACAGGGAGCGAGTAAGGAATCTGGCGATAGCTGGGAAGATGCAAGAGATCTGGTAAGAGGACAACGAGAGCTACTCTATTTTGACATTAAAAGTTTGAGTTCGGGTGAGTGGGCACGAGTGCTTATCAACGCACTTTGTTTTTTTTTTACTTTCAGCTGTGCTGCATAGCAGCCAGGCTGCTGTACAACATGGCTAAACATATCACTGACAAAACCAACAGATTTTGTATAGGAGAGTCCTGTTTGCTTTGCCAATGCTCGTTTAGCCTACCTCAGTCAAAGAGCAGGCGCGGGTTTGCTGCACCTCCTAGCTCGAGTCCCATGTATTTTTAAGTTTCTTCAAAAAAAAATTGACAACCTATTGCGCTTGTTTCAGTCGCAGGACAAAGTCAGGCAACAGGAAATTCAGCTTCCATCCGGGGCCACAGAGAGGCTTGGATCACATCCACCAAACAACGCGTTGCGTGCGTTTGTTGATAGATGCGAGGTGGCACGCTGCGCTTGCGTTGTTGCGTCGTTGTCGCACTGTCAGCTAGTGGCACTGCTGCGGAAAGGGAGCTCGGCAGCTTGTACTCGAAAGAACCAAGCCTCCGCTGCTGCTCTCTGCGTTTTGAAGTTTTGGCGGTTGCTGTTCTGGTGGCTACCCGGGCAGCTGTGGGGACAGGCAAGTGAGCCACTGGCGCGGGAAGAGTCAGGAGATGCTTTGTGCCAGTAGATGCGCATAAACTGCTGAGGCTTCCTCAGGGAGACGTAAAGAGTTTATATTCCTTCCTCTGAAACTCCGGGAAAGTGTGTGAAAGCTCGTTTGATTAGGCTGAAGCTGTACACATGTATGCAGGGATTAAGGACAGGGTTTGGAGTAGGATGTGAACATATGGGTAGTGTGTATGGTGACAAAGAGTGAAAGCATGAAGAAAGGAATAGGTGTGTTCGGGTAAGAAGTAGGGATAGAACATCTCAACATGTCCATTCTTCGAGCTTGTAAAGGATAACACCGCATCCCCTTTTAAACGTATACCAATTGCACGCTGTTGGGAACAAGCAGGAAGTGGGATAAGGGAGGGGAGGGGGTGGCAAATGGTGAGCAATGATGTTCTCAGTGGCGGACAAATGGTGCACGCGCCCGGCGCACATGCACTGTGCCCGATCAGCCTGCAGACTTTGGGAGCATTTTTAAAAGTACCTTACTAAACTCTCGCAGAACAACGCATGCACATTGGTTCAGCGAGACCTAAAAAGGGTCTGTAATACCAGGTCGGTATAAGATTGGACAGATTAGTCAAAAGACCTACTAATACACATAGCCCTACCTGCTGCACTTAGAGTTTCTCCAAGCATTGTATTAGGTTGAATAAACTATGTACATAATGTAGGCATCTGTAGGATCCATTACAACAAAGTAACGAGAATGAATTACCGCATCATCTTCCTTGTGCGAAGGTTATGTCAAAAGCTTGCAGGGTAGTGAGAGTTATGGAGCACTTTTTATGAGCAACTAACCTAGTCTAATCTGGTTGTCTGGCAGTATACCAAAAGCACAAACAGACTGAGGCGTGGCAGAGTACTCTGTATGAGATTGGAATCATATACGTACAGCATGTGGGATACAAAGGCACCAACATATGTTAACAAATCACACCTTAAAGGATTATTACACTTAGAAATGATTCAAATCACAAGTGTCCTCTGCGGCCAGGCCTTGAAGCATACAGATCACCGTGAATCCAGATTACCAATATTAGGGTAGGCATACTTTTCCCAATGCCAAGAACATATACAAATGCAGTAATTCAATTTCAAAAATTCACTAGAAGGGGCAGATTTATAAGGATTCATGGTTTGGGACTCCCCTCAAATTCGCAAGCGATTCACTACTGATTTGCAGACAGCTTCTCCCCATGGAAACAAAACCAAATTATTATTGGCAACTGCAGGAATAGGTTTATTTCCGAAGAGGGAACAGGGAACAACCGTACACATTCAACAGTATTGTACAGTAAAGGGATTTTTAACAAGAAAATACTTTTCTTATGTAGAAAAAAATAAATCACACTAAAATCTATAACAAGTGCTAATGCAGTTACCAGTTACGTGTTGCATTTCCACTTTAAGAAATTTCTAACAGGGGGGACTTTTATCTGAAAAAATCTCATGCGTTAAGTACTCCATAATACAACAGCTTTAATTTTCCAGTAGTATTAAAATGTGGAAAATTAAGTCAGTAGTTTGCTCGAAAAGTATCATTAATCCAAAGTGATTATTTCAAACTTTTGACCTTAAAAACTTGCTCACTTATAAACCGTAGCAATCTCAGTGTGCAATTATAAAATAGGGTGTTCAGTTTAATCTGGACTAATGTTGCCCATAGCAGTAACAAATCGAAATCCACCTCAAAGTAGCACCGTGCACCCACATGATGTACATATAGTTATATTCACTGAAAAAAAGGTTAAAGTATCTTTATAGTTGTAGGTGAACGTCAGTGACATTAACGTTTTCAATGAAAAAACAAAAAACACAGTAATTCACCAGTTCTAGCCAGCAGAGCCAACAATGATTTGCACCCCCACCATGCACTGCTTATGAACTCACATATTACATCACTTACGACATGTTCTATGACATCATTTAGGACACCACTAAGGACATCAAAAAGGACATCATTGATGACATCACAGATTACATTATCCGATGAACGTGTTAGTTTGTTTTATAGTTTACATAGTGGCAGGTAACTAACATATTACTTTTCTACCTAAATTTGCACTGCCTGTATCCAGCAAATGGGTGTAAAGTGTTAACAAAACGTGAGTGCTCCTAATGCATCATAGGTGTGTAGAGGTATTGAACATGTTATAAATCTTTGTATGGAAGAGTAACTGTGTGCAAATTACATTTGATGACTTTTGTTCAGCTGACCTACATCTGGCACGCGTGCCGCGGTCCCGCAGATCCAGAGCAGGACGACGCTCATTCAAGGAGCTTGCACCAACTTATTGGTACACTGCCACTTTCTATCAGAAACACTCGTAATGCCCTGTCCTTCAGAAGGGAAGTGAAGACCTGGCTTTCAAATGATCGGCTTCTCTCCTACCCTCTCCTCCAGCATTTTAGCACTGGGACGTCCCTTTGCCGGGACAGCAATGCACTCTTTAAATTACATAACATGTTCCACACAAGGTTTTTAGTTCTGCAGAAAAAGTTTTTAACGAGGCAAAGATTCTATGTAGTCGATACTAAGTATTGCAAGCTGCCTCAAGGTATTAGACAGAATCGTCTCCGCATAATCACTTCTACTAACATACATGTGCTTGTTTTGATTCAGAAGTTGGGCTATCTAAAATTTTCACCACAGTATGAAGGCTGCAGGTAGTATAATCTTTAGCACCTTCAGACCTTGGTTATTTTATGCGAATAGTGTCTTATATACATGAACTGTACACATTGAGCAGTTGGGAAAATCAAACACAAAGCACTTTTTTTTGCAATTCCAAAGGGTGATGGGGAAAAAAAGATGTTAATAGGATCAAACAACTCAAGACACTTTAATTGGTGATGAAATGAAACCAGATTTCCATGCATTATTTATTGTTAGTGTGCAATGCAGATTTATCAGTAAAACTGTAAGTCTTTGCTAATTTAGTGGCAATTTCAATGGGAAATGTGCTGTAAGTAAATGAAAGTGCGCTACTGCACGATGCTTTAGTTACATATAAAAATAAAGCCTGCCTCAGGTCCATTAAAGCTAGGTGCGTCGTGAAAGTTTTTTTTCTAAAAATTGGGTTGTTCTGAAAGTTTTGGACCAATTGCCCAGCTGGATGTCCATGAGGGCTTCGTTAAATGAGAGAAGCGGTTCCTCCTGGCTGAAGCACCTCAGTGACTATGTTCGTCTTATCTACCACTAAGGTTAGGCTAAGGTCCAGGGCCTCAGCCACACTTCTCAATATCATAGCGAGTCTGGTATGAGAATGGGAATGGTGCTGCCTAGTGGGGGAGGTGGTGCCAGGGGCACTAGAAGCATCAGCATCACAACTGGTGCCGGAGGAAGGTCGAGATAGTACAACCCATACCAGTCCAAATCCATCCATGGATCCAAGGGGCCCGAATTGACCCTGGAACTGAATCGCCGGGCGAAAACCAGTGGGGCCCTTCCAAACTCGCAGAGCCCAAAGACATACCAGCAGGAATGCGTCATCCAAATATGAGGTGCATGGGCTCAGATCACATGAAGTTGGGCAGGGGATGCTCCTGAAAACTTGGGGAGGCACGGAGCCAGTCCAGGCTCTACCGCGGTTTCAGGCTTCGAATGACAACACTCCCTCGTCTCGACGGATGACTTAGACAGATAAGGCGAAGTCAAATACCTCTTCAACGTCTTTCTTTTCCTTCCCTTGTGGGGCTTACCCGAAGACTACTTCAACAACAACCAGGATCTTAGGTTTCGCAACAGATCCTGGGACCTTTCTCTCAACCAGGATCAAGACATTTGCATGTCTAGCTTCTAGGAGCTTGTGTGAGCGCTCCCTCAATGTCTTGAGGTGCATGGCACGGCAGTCGATGCAGATCTTCGCATCGTGGTTGCACTGAGGCACCAGAGGCAAACAAGATGCAGGTCGGTCACCGACATCTGTTGGAGAAAGGGGCTGCAGGGCTTGAAGCCGAGCTTCCTAGTTGACATCCTGCCACACCAGGAGAAGATCTCAAAAGAAGACTTTGACAAAAAGTCGAAAAGGGTCAGTAAAAATAAATTACTGGGGTAGCTCTAGCCACACCTGTGCTCACAGGTGCGAAAAGAACGGATGTCAATGTGCTGGGGTGGCGCCTATACAGGCACTGCGCATGTCACTCCTAGCGCAGACGCCACACGGATCAGAACAATGCCAACTAACGGCGCCCAGGGGTACTGCTCCCAAAACATTGCCAGGTCTAGTCTGACTGGAGATCATTATAAGGAAAGGAATCTGCAGGTAAAAGTCTCAGATGTCAAATTTGTGCCCCTTGTTCCGTGTCAATTGCCAGGTCAGCATCAAAACATTTTTTGCTGCCTTTTCGTTCCCTCAATCAATATTCCCTCTTGGAGTCAAAGTATTAACTACATTTGGAGATTTCTTTGGTTTCTACCCTTAAGGTTCCCTTGTATTTCTCCTCGATTCCCTTACGTTTTTTAATGAATGTTACTTTCTGGATCTTGGAGTCCGGAATCCTCAGATTGACCCCATCAATATGTTGCAGTTTCAAAGTTGTATGTTTATTTTATGCTTCTGCATCATCTTTGTTTTTCCCTTAACTTAATGGTTCTCAGGAGGAAGTCTGCACAAGTCCTGCACCCCTCTGCCTAATGGTCTTTTGGAAGGCATGAATTACACACCTTGTGCTGGTCCTTCAGTCTTAGGTTTTGAGGGCGCTTGGGACAAAACATAAAAGGTTTATTTTCCACCCCGTTAGGGAGGCCAAACAAACTTCTAAATAAGGACCACCCACCGACTTCATTCTCCGACCACTTGGCCAAAACCGAACAGAAGAACCTGGCTTTTCCGAACTGTTATGTTGACAATTACACACTTTTAATGTTGTTCTTCACAGTCCACGAGGTCTGTCCTCTTCTGTTCTTTTTGTGCTTCAGTGTGGTTAATTTACTCTGTTCTTCAGCTTCTACGATCTAGACCTGTGGTCCCCTGCTTCCATACCAAACAGCAGAAAAACGAATCTAAAGATGGTAACCATGCCTTTTTGCTACAGGGTCATGCCTCTGACATCGTACGAAGAGGTATCTATCCACCTACTGGTTAACAACCCCAAGTGAAAAGGTGGTGGTGGTGTGTGGGGGAAGGGGGGGGCTGGAAGACTACTTTCCATAACCAATCCCTAGATGGCAGAATAGTGCATATTTCAGATAGCATTCCCACTTCAAAACTTCAATTGTTGCGGATGATGAAAACAACTACATCTGTCACTTCAATTCTCATACCAAAAGGTTAACAACCCACTTCATCTTCAGACGGTCTCAAAAACTTCCATGAGCACAAGATTACCACATATTCTTTGAAAGACACCTTATGTAACAGTCATTCTTAAGGGGCCTACAGTTTAAGGTTTCAAAGTTTTGTTAGCTTAAAAGTTCCAAACACATGGGCAATGTATTGCTGTGGTGACATACTGCATGTGCATATTTTGGAATATCAGGTTACTTTTCTGACGCTCTCTGACGAAGACCGCAAGTACTGAATTATCGGCACAGCATTGAAAGATTGTCCTCTAGATTTGGAGCCAGAACAGAGAACTACAAATTCCTTCTAAACCTAATGTACATAAAAGGCACTTCTGGAAGAGATCCTCAACTTTTGGGATGGCTCTCGTAGACAGACCTACACTTGACAACTATAGTATAGAACATAAACAGAACTGAAAAATTAAAGAGAATGGGAAACTCTTTTCCCAAAAAAATATACATGAGTATTTGAATTAACTTCGTATGCATTTCAACATCCGAGGATACTCTTCATGGAACTAAAGCAATACACTAATTAAATTAACTTAAGTCTTAGTGTTGTTTGGATACAACATTACTTAATGTACTAAAATTCGAATCTTGCAAAATAATGTAACACAAAATAAACTAACATGTAGTCACAAAATAATTACAAAAAACAAATTACACAAAGAAACTGCTTAAAACCCAGACATAAAAACAAAGCTTTGCCCTAACAATAACTATACATCACATACAAACATCTGATAACAAAACTACTAACATACACCATAACAACATATCGGAAATTAATAAACACCAAAAAGCAACAACCACCCAGTATCTCCAGTTCACTTAAGGGACACTGACAGCTTACATTTTTAATGTCAATACATTTTAAACGTAATGTTTCTTAGACTTAATTAAATGCATCTAAGAGTTACACCCAGCATAATTGTTTAAAAAAAAAAAAAAGACGCATGTTCTTTCTCCAGTCACGTTGACTACATCAATGTGCGATTCATGACCTACTAGATTACAAGACCAAACCACACTGAGTAACTAGATTATTTAGAAAACAGGCTGCACACTCCACAGAACAGATGTCCTAAAAAACTGCAAGATCATTAAAACATTTAGTAAGATGGTCATTCACTGGATTGTTGCAGAGGATGCACAGTGTAAAGGCTATTGCAGTATAAAATCCTAACTGGCGGGATATAGCCGGTATTGTAGTTTGGAGTATAAAAGTTAATTTCCCTTAGAAGGAAATGTTTTTAAAACGTTTTAATATTCTGAATGAACTAAGGCAGAGTTCTCCAAAGTTGGTCGTGAGAGGGCCAGATCCATGCCAGATTTTTAAGATAACTACTGATCTGAATGGGGCTATGCATAAAATCTGGAATGGATCCGGCCCTCCAGGACCGACTTTGGAGCGAGAACCATGAACTAAGGAATGGGGATATTTGTAAAGCCCACAATTCCAGACCCTCTCTGGTTCTAGCCTGTGATGGGTCTGCGAGAAGGAGACTTGGGACAAAGTACCTGTACAGTACAATAAATGTGTCAGCTACTCAAGGTGCCATCGTTCTAGCTCACAAAATCCTTGGAAGCGGATACAATTGGACCTCACCGTCGGAGGCAGTGTATATTTAGATGCAACTGTAAAGCTCACAAATGCTTTCATTTTTTGTTTTTCTTCAGATCCATTTCACTAGGGCATTGGAAATTCTTTAATCCTCCTCCATGGCTTTTCCCACATTAACACGAACTTGCTATTATTGCCAGAAAATCTACTACTTGCTGCATAATTTGCCTATTTTTTTTTTTTACCAAAAAGAATATGGTTTTCGCTCCAGTGGTCCAAAATGTATTTATAAAAAATATATATATATATAAGAAGTGCAATGCTATAACTGACATTCTGCAAAAGCTTACTGAATACAACTATTATCAACTGAAACCCATATAATGTAAACACCTATGAGCTAAATCGACTAAGGGTGGCAATTATAAAGTCTGGCTGTCACAAACACCTAAAAAGCACCAACATTAATTGTTGCAGGACGAAATAAGACAACGTTTATAAGAAGCCTGGTCAAAGAACCATAGATTCACGTTTCTATCAGACTGTTGTCAAATCGGCTGTTATTTCAAGATTTGCTCAAATTTGGAAAAGTGTCAAGCAGGATGCATCTCTTCTAAATGTCAAATGCCTTGAATCTTTAAAGGTGATCCTAGCGAGGGACATACCTAATCAATATTAATGCACGATACATTTCTGAAGGACGCTAGAGAGAACAAGGTCCTTTTAAACGACTGATACTGTGTGCTCAGGAAAGCGGACAGCCTCCCACTTAGCATTTACATGAATACACACAAAGTCGGGTGGTAGAACAGATTTTGCAAACGTCACTGAAATTTTTCCAAATGACCAAAAAAAAAAATCAAAGTTTTGCAAGAGGGTAGTTCTAAAATCGCGAACATGTTTGTGAGTGCTTGTAGGGTCTCTGGAGTTGAAGAAACACATACCGTTAACAAAAAGAAGGGTGCCTGCATGGTTGGGTAGGCCTCATTTGGGGTAGTCTACGGAAGATCTTATAAAAGCTAAGCAACACAGATTCTCTATCTACGTTTAGCTAACTAACAAGCAATACAGAGACACACTTGGGTTTATCAAGTGCTTTTGATATTCTAAACCAAATAATACTCATAACAAAAGGGGGGGATTTAATGTCCCATACGGTTTATATGACCTGTAGTTATGGAGTATACAGTAACATGCAAATATTTAAACTGACGTGTTAACGCCAATATTCATGTTTTCCAGGCGGTGACTAGGTTAAATGTTTGCACAAAATATATTTCGCTATCCATTGGGAGGGGAGGGGGCTGGATTATAACTTCCTAAATAGAATACCACACTTACTTAATGAAAAGAGGCACCTACATAGAGATGTGCCAAGGTCAAGATAATGGGTGAACATAAAGGTAACCTCTGGGGCCAAATGCAGACTCTAGAAATCACATTCTCATAGTGCAGTTAACGCCACACCAGACATATGGCCACGTTACAAAGGATTTTTTCCCATTTCACACTACTGCAATCTTGCATCAGGAAAAAGGTGCATGAGTGAAAGAGCAGGAGGAAAAATCAAAGAAAAAAAAAAACACTCCTCCATTTGGTCTTAATTCACACTTGTGGGCATTCCAAGAGCACTGGTTATGGAAATCCTCCACTAAGGAGGTGAACGCACATGCATTTTTTAAATGCATATCTAACTTTTCAGCACACCAAAGTTGCACCTATAAGAAGCAGGAACATGTATATGTACTGCAGAAAAGACACCAATTAACACATCAAGATTGTGCAAACATGCTCCAATATATATATATATATATATATATATATATATATATATATATATATATATATATATATATATATATATATATATATATATATATATATATATATATATCCAACACACAAGAGTCGCCTGTTGTGGAAGACGCCACTCCACTCAAACCGGTAAGTTTTCGCCAAATTTTCTTTATTGCAGGTAACACGGAACCAGGGACCAGCTCACAAGATGCTCAATTCCCTCCCAACGCGTTTCATGTTTAAGAACACTTCCTCAGGGGCTCTGGGATCAAAGTCAATGCTGTTGCACTTTTTGGCGGCAACCTTTGGTGTTCAACTTACTCCGCCTCAGTGGGCGTGGCCAAGACAATGGCCTGCTGGTAGTTGTGGTGCACGTCGTTCTCCTTCAGTGAGCAGCATCTCATTGCTTTGTATTAATAAAAGTTTTTATCCAAGTGGATTTGTGGCAAAGTTTGAAGTTACTCGTGCAGCTAACTTTCCCCGCAAAATTGGGCGCGCTAGAGGGTGCACACACGGAATGGCTGCTTAGCTGAGCAGCTCCCGTTCCTTGGCGTATAATCCTTCATTTATCCTTACTCACTGGTGAGCAAAATCCTCACAAAACCCCACAACTGTTGCAGAGAGACGTCCTCTACAATCGATCTGACTCTCAGGCTGCCAGCGACGCCTGGGCTCGAGATATCGGCTTTGGAAAAGTTGCCGACTGTACCCTTGGAGCTCACGAAGTGAGGGAGGCGGCCGCCATTGAACACGCGAGGCCGAGGCTCACCACGAGGCAGTGGGCCTTACCTACACTCTCGGATGCGGCGACTGAGATAAGCCTAGCGACTGACCCTCTACTCAGCCTAAATTACAATTCCTGCCGAGCGCTGCATGCTGTCCTAGTTGGCTTACCCTTATGCACTGTCCGGCGCTGAGCGGAGACGACGGAACCGGCTGGGAGGTGCGTGGCTGATTACTGCATGACCCGCGCTGTGAAACGCCACTCGGGCAGAGCACTGATACCGCTACCCAGGTCCTTGAAAGCGCCGCGGGGGAGTTTGGACACCCGCTGTGCCCTCGGTCAACTTACACGAGGTGAGAAGCGCGTCGCGCTGACAGCGACCGTGGATTGACGCCCTGCTGGGAGTCAGGGGGAGGTGAGAGCGCTACGCCTGTACCCAGATACGGGCCAGATCGCCGCATACACAGGCCTGCAATCGCCTTGGCCCTGGCGCTGAGTGGGGTACTAATCGCGTCAACTAAGGCGGCGGGACAGTGAGAGCCACAATTGACCCTGCTCCGCATCGCTACCGCCGTTCAAGACTGGGGTTGATACCTGCACTGTCCTCACCCCTGCGCCACCGGCACTACAAGATCTACCGTGGCTCAACTCGCGCGCAGTGCAAGGCGCCCACAGCTGCATACCGCTGGCCTGAAACTTATGCTGACATACAGTGCCATTGCGACCCACGTGGAGCCCATGCTGAGTGTTGACCGACACTAGCCACTCTTGACGATTGATCGTGCATACCTCTTGCAGGATTTCAGTACGTCGGCGCCTGCTGACGGTTTAGCTACCCCAGAGTGCAGAATTTACCTGAAGTGAAGAGTAGTCCTGATATCCAGGAGCGCTGAAGGTGGTGCCGTGGGGGCGACTGACTCTGAATACACTGCTTGCCGCTGTGACGCCATACCTGGCTTGGAGACGCGCACAGCTGCGGTGGTGAGCCTCGAGATAGTGGGTAACGAGAGACCAGAGAGGCAACATGGTACGCACTGATAACCGCTAGACAAAATTAAACTTTGACAGTGCGAAGAGAGGTACGAAGTCGGCCACTGCCGAGCCAGGGCCTAGTGATGTAAACTCGTCTGCCAATGCCTCTCCCACCAAAGATCTGGACCTGCACCACCTATTCCAAGAGATGAGGCAAGGGTTTGCCACTGTGGTGGAAAAAGTGGACGGGATGACATCCAGGATGGACGCCTTAGTACATAAAGTGGACAGGCACGAGGAACGAATCACAACAACGGAACAGCGTATCTCAGATAATGACGTCACCGCATCCCATACTACACAACTCGCCCGCATGGACAACCTGCTACGAATAATAGCGGCTAAGAATGAGGACTTGGAAGCCCGTAGCCGGCGCAACAACATCCGCGTCACGGGAATTCCGGAATCCACAGACACGGGCAAGATGGAACTCTATGTGGAGAAACTCCTCAAGGGATCGGTGGGTGAGGATGCTTTCTCGCCTCAATTCATCGTTGAGAGCGCACAGATCATTGGCCCCATCCCCAAGCCTGGACTGCCACCTAGGCCAATTATCGCAAAATTATTGAATTATCGCGATCGTGATGTGGCGCGGAGAGCGGCTCGAACTCAACAGAATTTACACTACAATGGAATCGCATTTTTCATCTATCCTGACTTCACTCCCATGGTGCAGGAGGAGCGGCGTAAGTTCATTGCTATCAAGAAGAAACTGCGGGAAGCCCAGCTGGAATATGCCCTGCTCTACCCGGCGAAATTACGAGTGACACCAGGGAAAACATCACTTTTTCACAAATCCGCAAAAGGCTGAGGACTACCTGAAGACGATTCGTAAGGCAAGGAGGGGTGATCGGAATGCAGAGGCGTATCCAGAAGGAGACCCAGCCGCTGCAGCAGACGCACTTTGATCAGATGTAACCAGCCTGACCGAACTTGCTGTACCTTGGGACGGTCAAACCCTGCACTCGCTACACGGATACAAAGGGATCGGCGGATTCACAGCAGATTGAGACTAGCTGACCTCTCCAGTGGTAACGTATTCCAAGGACCACTATCCCGGCCCTGGCCTCCACCAAGGGCGGTACAGTTTGGGAGGCTATCGGCGGGAGAAGTGGCTGTGCGCCCTTGATGTTGTTTCTCTCGCGGGTACTCCCCATACATGACATTGAGTTGGTGAAGTTGAAGGGGGGGAGGGGAGGGGTGGGAACGAAGGCTGCTGGCATGATTGGGATGCTGTAGTGGGAGGGGGGTTGAGTTGGGCCGGGGTGGGAAGTTTTACACTTGGAATGGACAGGCAAACTACGGAATGTCATGGTAACCCTAATAGCCTGAATGGGACAGGTGCTGCTGCATTCATGGTGGCGGGGGCTGATGGATCGATGCTTAGTGACTTATCATCAGGACTCGACAAATCCGAAAAAGGGTACTAGTCCTGCAGGTCTAGTACCATGGAAAATCCCCTCGACCTGACTCCAACCCACTTGACCTCCGTCTCTGAAAACGGAGCAAAAGTGACAAGATAACAAGATTTAAAGGCATGTTTATTGCTCATTTCCTTAGTGAGCAATAAAAATGCCTTTAAATCGTGTTATCTTGTCACTTTTGCTCTGTTTTTAAAGACAGAGGACAAAAGTTAGTTTGATTTCCTACTCGCCAGAAAGGGCGAGTAGGACCTAAAAATAGCTCGTCCTTATCCATTCTCCCTCGCAAATGCGAGCGGGCGAGTGGATTTGTCGAGCCCTGCTTATGGCGGACTTACGAACTGATGCACAATTGAACTGTATGTCGTGGAATATCAGAGGGCTTAACAACGCAAAGAAATGTCGAAATGTGATTACTTATCTAAACAGACACCATGTCCAAGTTGCCATGTTACAAGAAACTCACTTATCACCACAAACACGAGCCACCTTTGCTAGCAAATGGGCTGGAGTCCGCGTCTTCTCCTCTTACTCTACCTATGCGAGGGGAGTTACTATCCTCAGACATGTGACGTTCCAAAGGTGCGGAGAATTGACTGACAAAGAGGGGCGCTTCGCTCTGCTGTGGGGGCGGATAGGCCGCAACACTTTTACCTTCGTTAATTGTTATGCTCCTAACATCGATGCACCCGAGTTCTTCACCACACTTTGGGGTAAAATTGTGGATGTTGGGTCCCGACATATCATTTGGGGGGGGAGACTTTAATTTGGCACTGATACCACACCTAGATAGAGCGGATGGGGTACTACACTATAAGCCCAGATCTAGGGAGGCACTGGAGGGCGTGATCACATAAGGCGATTTGTTGACATATGGCGATCTCTCCACTCTACCCGGAGGGAAGGCAAGCATTTCACTTCGCAGACAGGCACATGGGCACGTCTAGATTACTTCCTGACTACTAGGGAGATCTCCGCGGGGGTTCGGGAAGTGACACTTGCCGAGGACGTATTCTGACCATAGCCCCGTCCTGATGCACACACGCATAACTGGGTGGGATAACCCTAGGCCACAATGGAGGTTACAACCAACGGCTCTGTTGGACAATTTATTCCGCGTTGAGCTCGGAGAGGAAGTTGCTGCTTTCTTTCCTAGGAACAAGGGAACTGTCGACTCGGTGGAACACGTCTGGGAGGCCTTCAAGGTCACGATCAGGGGATATTGCATCTCCAAAGGTTTCGGGGTTCTACGTGACATACAAAAACTATCCACACTCTAGATAGAGACCTGAAGGCTTTAGAGCTGCGGATGGTGGAGGATGACAGCACCGACATACATGCTGAGTTCAGAGACAAATTGTCAAAATATGAGGAAGAAGCTAATCGAGAGGTAAAATTCAGGGGGAAACACTGGCAGGCTAGGAAATACTGCGAAGGTGACAGACCGGGTAGGGCGCATGCGGAGATGACGCGCACGCCGCGTGACCGTAACACGATTCTGGAGCTCACAGACTATCAGTGGCGCACAGTTAGGAACATGGATGAAATACTCACTGCATTTACTTCACACTATCACGCACTTTATACTACTACCACCACTGCCAATGTGCCCTATTATGCTGACTTCCTAGGCGATATAGCCCTATGCTGGCTCAGCGACGGAGATAGAGCCTTCCTAGCGGCCCCCTTCGAATTAGATGAAATCCGTGAGGCTATAATGTCACTAAAGAACGGTAAAGCGCCCGGACTAGATGGCAGTCCCGCTGAGTTTTATAAAGCATACATCGATATTATGGCCCCTGTCTTAAGTGAGGTCTTCGAGGAATCGCTGGCCGACGGTATACTCCCCAGTTCCATGCGAGAAGTAGTCATCACCTCACTTCTGAAGCCCGGCAAAGATCCTAGTTCCTGCGACTCTTACCGCCCACTTTCCCTTTTGAATTGCGATGTAAAAATACTTGCGAAAGTTTTAGCTACCAGACTGTCCCCTCTTAATGACTAGAATGGTCTTGCCCGACCAATCTGGGTTTGTCATGGGTCGCTCCACCTCTCATAACTTACGTACACTGTTCTCCCTGCTTCGCACTGTTCACCCTGATATGCCAGTGGCGGCAATCTTCCTGGATGCCACTAAGGCATTCGACTCGGTCGAATGGCCGTACCTATTTACTGTCCTGGCAAGCATGGGTTTCCCAAAGTTATTTATTTCCTGGGTTGAATTGCTCTACACACAACCAACGGCAAAACTCCTCATAAACGGTCGCCTTTCACAGTCCATTGCCATCTCTAGGGGCACCCGCCAGGGGTGCCCTCTATCCCCCTATTATTCGCGATTGAGCCCCTTGCCTGTAGGCTCCGGCAGCTGCATCGCGATGGGGCGATACGATGCTTTCAGCGTCAGATCGATGTGTCCTTATACGCTGACGATATGACACTTTACGTCAAACACCCTGCTTTGAACCTCAATTCCCTCCTTAGAGAATTTGTAGTATTTGGTAGGATGTCAGGAGTACACATAAACTGGTCCAAGTCGCAATTTTTCCCACTCACGGACCCGGTCTTCGATTTTCCTCTTGATTACCCCCTTGAATGGTGTCGATCGGAACTCAGTTACCTGGGCATACAGATCTCCCGCGACAAAGATGAAACACTTCGCTCCAACTATGAAGTGGCAATCACGAAACTCACGGCCTCAGTGGACCGCTGGATCACCCTACCGCTCTCCATGGCTGGCAGAGCGTCCCTTATCAAAATGGTAGTACTGCCCCGATTCCCATACCTCTTCCTCAATATCCCCTACTACCCAGGGGCCTTCTTTAAAACCTTGAAGTCGGAACTATGCCGACTGTTCTGGGGGGTAAGAGCCCACGGTTGAAGTGGTCCACGCTCATACAACCATATGACAAAGGAGGCTGCGACGTCCCGGACCTTGAGGCTTATTACCAATGTGCACAGGCGCATTATGCTTATCACTGGCTGGTTCCTACCCCCTACATGCCTCAACTGGCAGTGGAGGACTGGATTGTGCACCCCCTCCCGCTTAATGGCCTACTTCATTGTCCGGAATCATTAATTATGACATCAAATACTTCCGTCTCCTGCACACTAGATGCATGGCGCCGCATAACTTGGAGGTTGTCTTGCAGCCTGCCATACTCACCTAAACTACCACTGACTTATCACCCTAAACTAGCACTACTAAAGGAACGAGGCTTCCAAATGCTCTGTGAACGCATATGAATCACTTATTGGGGCGATCTATTCTCGGACGGCCAGTTCAAAACTGCAGAGTTGTTCTTTAAAGCTGACGCTCGTACTCCGCTTGACGTGTTTTATTATCTCCGTCTGCGCCAGGGGATGAAAGACATCCTGCCTGAGTTCCCTAGTGAACCTGAAGTCCTGCCTCCACTTCATTACCTACTATGTTCACAAGATGGCACGCACCTAGTCTCTGGCCTCTATCGACAGCTCGGAGCTAACGTTCCGATATCTCAAACCGGGGCCCGAACGCATTGGGAGGTCGACCTGGCTACCGAACTCACTGACGAACAATGGCAGTATTGCTGCACCCTTACGGCCCGAATATCAGCCAGCTGTAACTCAAGATAATACACTACAAATTCCTGCAGCGACTGTACTATACCCCGGTAAAAAAGCTTAGGTTCCGGCTGGCAGACGACAGGTGCGAGCGCTGCCATGCCGAACATGCGGGCTTCCTGCACCTTGCTTGGGAGTGCCCTCCTGTTCGTCACTACTGGCAGCAGGTTCACGACACTCTTACTGCAATGACTAGCGATACCCTACCTGTAGATCCATTACTTATGCTACTTGGTCACACGCCACACATTCCTAAATCCTGCAAGAAATTCATAGATACCGCATTGCTCTTGGCAAAACGACGAGTGGCATGTCGCTGGGGTCGGGGCAGGGCGCCTAAATTCAAGGACTGGTTAGCGGACTTACTGTCAGGAACAGCATATCACTTTCACTGAACTGTTACCGATCTCGTGCCAACCTAAAGACATTTGGGGACCCTTGGTTAATTACCTACTTGCCCAGACAAACGACGACGATAATCCAGAGGGAACTCCTGAAGGTGTTACTGCCGACATACAGGGATAAGAGATATTACCTACCGCTGCATGCACCACTGACCTCCCTTTGATCCAGCAAGCTGACCCCATACATTCCTCTATTTCTCACCAAGATGTACGAATCACCGTTACATATTGCCAATTGACACTACCCCCCAGGCACTCCTGTTGGGCCCTCACGTCTTAAGCAGTTCCAATGTGCCGCCTACACTGCACATCCTCATCGTTATACTTGCTGACACCTCATGTCGTCATGTATACCTCATGACACCTCATGTCGCTTTGCATTGTGTTCATCCTCCAGACTGTTATATACTGCCATGAATGCTAATGTTTTACAGTATACCTTCATTGCTCATTGGTGCATATGATACTTTGTCGAATCAGAGTTCCATATCCATGTACGTGTACAACTTCTTGTTTTTTTCTTACGTTTTTTTTATCTTGGAAAACAAAAAGAAATTTAAAAAAAAAAAAAAAAAAAAAAAAAAAAAACTTTCCCCGCAAAATTGGCACCCGTTTCCAAAATCAGGTCCGCCGTTTGACGAACTCGCTGGGATGCTGGAACAGCACAGGGGAGTCTTCCGCGGCTCAGGCAAAGCCACTAACATCCAACACACAAGAGTCGCCTGCTGTGGAAGACGCCACTCAAACCGGTAAGTTTTCGCCAAATTTTCTTTATTGCACACAAGATGCTCAATTCCCTCCCAACGCGTTTCATGTTTAAGAACACTTCCTCAGGGGCTCTGGGATCAAAGTCAATGCTGATGCACTTTTGGCGGCAACCTTTGATGTTCAACTTACTCCGCATCAGTGGGCGTGGCCAAGACAATGGCCTGCTGTTAGTTGTGGTGCACGTCGTTCTCCAGTGAGCGGCATCTCATTACTTTGTATTAATATAGTTTTTATCCAAATGGATTTGTGGCAAAGTTTGAAGTTACTCGTGATGCTAACTTTCGTTTTGGATGTTAGCGGCTTGCCTGAGCCGCAGAACACTACCCCGGTGTTGGTTTCAGCATCCCTGCAACGCTGTCAACCGGCAGAATTGCGTATGGAACAGGTGCCATTATAGCAGGAATATAAGCAGCGCGAATGAATTAATACCAAGCCACTTGGATAATACAGCACATTATTCAAGCCACGAGTGAGGCTGCTCACCAGAGAAACACGGCGGCACCACATCAACCAGCAGGCCACAGTGTTTGCCACGCCCACTGAGGCGGGGTGATCTGAATTTAATTGTTGCCGCCAAAAAATGGCTCGCAACTGTTTTAAGCACAGAGCCCCTGAGGAAGTGTTTATTAACCTGAAACGCGTTGGGCTGGAGGTTCATTTCACGTGTGCTGGTGCTTTTTCTCCACGTTGCTTCCTGCAATAAAGTGATTTGTTTGGCGATACTTACCTGAAGTGTGGTGTAGAGGGTAAGAGGGTAAGAGGGTAAGAGGGTAAGAGGGTAAGAGGGTAAGAGGGTAAGAGGGTAAGAGGTAGAGGTAGAGGTAGAGGTAGAGGTAGAGGTAGAGGTAGAGGTAGAGGTAGAGGTAGAGGTAGAGGTAGAGGTAGAGGTAGAGGTAGAGGTAGAGGTAGAGGTAGAGGTAGAGGTAGAGGTAGAGGTAGAGGTAGAGGTAGAGGTAGAGGTAGAGGTAGAGGTAGAGGTAGAGGTAGAGATATATATAGAGATAGAGATAGAGATATATATAGAGATAGAGATAGAGATATATATAGAGATAGAGATAGAGATATATATAGAGATAGAGATAGAGATATATATAGAGATAGAGATAGAGATATATATAGAGATAGAGATATATATAGAGAGATATATAGAGATAGAGATATATATAGAGATATATATAGAGATAGAGATATATATAGAGATAGAGATAGAGATATATATAGAGATAGAGATAGAGATATATATATAGAGATAGAGATAGAGATATATATAGAGATAGAGATATATATAGAGATAGAGATAGAGATATATAGAGATAGAGATAGAGATATATAGAGATAGAGATATATATAGAGATAGAGATAGAGATAGAGATATATATAGAGATAGAGATAGAGATATATATAGAGAGATATAGAGAGATAGAGATATATAGAGAGATATATAGAGATAGAGATATATATATAGAGATAGAGATATATATATAGAGATATATATAGAGATAGAGATAGAGATAGAGATAGATATATATAGAGATATATATAGAGATAGAGATAGAGATAGAGATAGAGATAGATATATAGAGATATATATAGAGATATATATATAGAGATAGAGATATATATAGAGATAGGGATAGAGAGAGATATATATAGAGATAGAGAGATATATAGAGATAGAGATATATATAGAGAGATATATAGAGATAGAGATATATATAGAGATATATATAGAGATAGAGATATATATAGAGATAGAGATAGAGATATATATAGAGATAGAGATAGAGATATATATAGAGATAGAGATAGAGATATATATAGAGATATATATAGAGATAGAGATATATATAGAGATATATATAGAGATAGAGATATATATAGAGATATATATAGAGATAGAGATATATATAGAGATAGAGATAGAGATATATATAGAGATAGAGATAGAGATATATATAGAGATAGAGATATATATAGAGATAGAGATATATATAGAGATAGAGATAGAGATATATATAGAGATAGAGATAGAGATATATATAGAGATAGAGATAGAGATATATATAGAGATAGAGATAGAGATATATATAGAGATATATAGAGATATATATAGAGATATATATAGAGATATATATAGAGATATATATATAGATATATATATATATAGATATATATATAGAGATAGAGATATATATAGAGATATATATAGAGATATTATATAGAGATATATATATAGAGATATATATAGAGATATATATAGAGATATATATAGAGATATATATAGAGATATATATAGAGATAGAGATATATATAGAGATAGAGATAGAGATAGAGATAGAGATATATATAGAGATAGAGATATATATAGAGATAGAGATATATATAGAGATAGAGATATATATAGAGAGAGATATATATAGAGATAGAGATATATATAGAGAGAGATATATATAGAGATAGAGATAGAGATATATATAGAGCTAGAGATATATATAGAGATAGAGATAGAGATATATATAGAGATAGAGATAGAGATAGAGATATATATAGAGATAGAGATATATATATAGAGATAGAGATATATAGAGATAGAGATAGAGATATATATAGAGATAGAGATAGAGATATATATAGAGATAGAGATAGAGATATATATAGAGATAGAGATATATATATAGAGACAGAGAGACAGAGAGACAGAGATAGATATATATGGTATTTTTAAAAATGACACCCGTTTTCCCATACCATCATTTTGTACATTGTGTGAACGACCTACCCCATTTTACGGATAGCATTTTAAACTCAAATTAACTTCAGAAATACTTTTGTTTGATTGATATATATATATCAAACAAAAGTATTTCTGAAGTTAATTTGAGTTTAAAATGCTATCCGTAAAATGGGGTAGGTCGTTCACACAATGTACAAAATTATGGTATGGGAAAACGGGTTTCCTTTTTAAAAATACCATCCATTGCAGCTCACCCCTTCTGACGGTTGTATGTTATAATTGTTTAAAAGTTGTATTTACCCCCACTCTAGCCCCTGGCGGACTAACCCTCTGAAACAATATTACCTCAAACCTAGACGGGCTACATCTGAATTGTCTCACTATGAAGTTAAAGCCTTGGTCAACTCCTATGCCACTGCCACAAACCAACCCATTCCAAAATCCCAGTCATCGTCGGGTACGAGCAGGATCCCTAACGCAAGTCACCCGCCCAGACCACCAGCCCAACTCCCCTTCATTCTACTCAAGCAACCCAAAACAAAAGCAGCAGCGATATTAAACAGCATGCTCATAAACGGTCTGTCAGCATCAAAGCACGCCACTGAAATAGCAGAAACCAGTTCGCATCACAAAATAGACATAGGTTTTCGGACAGAAACTTAGCTAAACAACCCCTCATCAGCCAACCTTGGATCTCCTCAACCCGCCAGGTTTCTCAATCATCCGCTGTGACCGCAAAGACCGCTCAGGTGGTCGTCTAGCGATCATTCACAAAAACGATCTCCACCTTGCATCCGTCCACATAACTGATTACTCAATCTTTTAATATCTAGGAGTTACCCTGTCCACTAAAGGCCCAAGTCCAATGAAATTCCACATCATCTATCACCCTCCAGTTGGTAAGCGTCAATTCATAGAACAATTAACGGACTTCATAAATCTAAACTACTTGAAAGATTCCATAGACATCATCTTAGGAGACCTACACTTGAACCTGAATGATACCAATGGCTTTACTGTATAAGCTCTAGTCTCCCTTCTAGAATCGACAGGTTTCACCCAACACTGTAAAAAGCAAACCCATAACAACATTGCCAACCGCAATGGTAGATGCCTACACATCATCCTTCCCATGGACTGGTCCAACCACCACATAATTCTTTTCAATCTGAACTTCAACCAAACTTTTCACAAATCCCACTTGCGGAAATACTGCACAAGAAACCTGCATCAAATCCAATAATCGGAGCTAGAATACCTAATTAGCGCACAAATCAACGCTCACCCGAACTATCAACTACTGACAAACTCACTTCTCACTATAACACTAAAATGACTGAACTCCGACAACATGGCCCACCCTAAAACAAAACAAATTAATACCTGCTCCCTCCAAATCATGGTTCAACACAGACCTTAACAACAAGAGGCGACAACTATGATTGTAGGAAAAACATATGGAGAAACCAACCCTCGCTACCTCATCCCTCTCTAGATCATTATTAAACCTCCGAACTGAACTAAAATATTAAAAGCACATCTACAGAGAAAAATCTGCCTTCTTCAGACCCCGGCTTGACCATTCCAGAAAACGTCCCAAACACCTTTTTAAGATCAAAAACCAAACCTCCTCCACTCAACTACAGATCACAGATTACTCCACTGATCAATGTGAAGATTTTGCTAAATTCTACGCAGACAAGATAACTAGCATTGAACAATCATTAGACCCCCTTCTCCTACCATCAATGACCACGCCCTCAACTCAGGCCCCTCTCGCACTCCCTTCCCAATTGAGGTCGATCTCTAAAATCCCAACACCAAAGAATACCAGAGCTATAGTGTAAATCACCTCCAACCAAAAAATAACGCAAACTGGTCCAAATTCATGACTATATCTGAAAAGGAAGTCAGGATAACATCTTTAAAGCCGATCACTCACTTTCCTGACCCTCTACCCGCCTCCCTTCTCAAACAACTCCTTCACATCATAGCTCCAACCTGGAAGAATTATCATAACCTCCGCCTTGTCTAGTGGCCCCTTGCAGATCTCTCTTTAACTTGGACAAATCAACCCCCTCATAAAAAAGCCGGATGCCGACCCAGATGACCTCACTAACTACAGACCCATCACCAACCTCCCCCTACTTCCTAATACTTCTGCCAATGAAGTCCACACTCAACATAACAGCTAGGTTGACCTCTGGTGAGAGACGTTTCAACCAGGAAACAGCATTTACAACAAAGGCTGAATCATGCATGCTTTTACAACTAAGGCTTTACTACGAACGCAAGCCGTTATCACGTATTTTACAACGAATATGGGATTAACACGCTGTCAGGGCATGAATTAAGATATTACTGTTATTAACAGTAAGTTATAGGTAGTAGTAGTTATTGTTTATTTATTTATTTATTTATTCAAAGTTTTATATAGCGCGAACAAGATCCTTACAGATATCAGAGCGCTTCACAAAGACAGGGAAGGGGCAACAGAGTAAACAGAGATAATGGGAACAGTATAATAATCAGTGACAGGTAATAACATGGATGATAAACGCAAACATAAAACCAATCCATATATGATCAGGTAGGTAACATGGTAACATGGTAATAACATGGTAATAACATGGTAAGTAACATGGTAATAACATGGATGAAAAAAACAAACATAAAACCACTCCATATATGATCAGGTAAGGGAGTAGTATATAGCAGCACAGGTCATTGATCCCACTACCATGGCGTACAGGTGGATCAGTAAACCAACGTGTATCATATCTTGGTCGGTAGTAATAGAGTAGCGTAATAGTGCCCCCAACAAGTCGAGGATAGGCAGAGCAGCGATACAAGCAATGCAGAGTCTCTGACCCAACATCTGTAGCGATCAGGAGATCTTGGCCAGAAGCATTGTTTTCACCTCTTTCTTGAAGAGTGCAGTGGAGGTGATTAGCCTTGTTTCAGGAGGGAGCGCATTCCAGATCCTGGGTGCCATTCCTGAGAAGGAGCGTTTGTAAGTTTTCGCTTTCCGAAATCTACGAGGTTTCAGGAGTAGATTTTTAGTACTCCTATTGGATCTCGACCCTCCTGATATAGACAGCTTTTGAGCGAGGTAGTAGGGTGCCTTGTGGTGCACGGCCGCGTGTGTCATAGTTGCAATTTTTAGCTGTATTCTGGCTTCAAAAGGCAGCCATTTTAGAGACTTTAGGTCTGGGGATATGTGCGAGTGCTTTCTTGAGCCAGTAATGAGTCTCGCGGCAGCGTTCAGGGAGGCTCTTAAGGGTGCTGTTGTGGATAGCGGGAGACCGCTGAGGGTCGCAATTCCGTAGTCTATTCGAGGGATGACTAGAGCTTGTACAGCAGTTTGGAAGTCTTTGGCAGGGAGGAAGGGTTTAATTTTCCTCAGCGTGTTAATTTGGAAATTAGCTGCTTTTGTGGCTTTGCTGACGTGCTGCTGCATGTCGAGCTTGGCGTCGAGTGTGATGCCTAGGGATTTCGCCGAGTCCACGATGGTAGGTTGGACATTGAGTGCTGTTAGGTTGTTGAGCCAGGTTTGGGTGGTGGAGATTTTCGCCGGAGGTGAGATGAGTAGGAACTCAGTTTTTAGAGCATTTAGTTTGAGGTGATTATCGGCCAGCCAGGATTGGGTGTTAATAAGCGTGGAATTCAGCTGTTTGATATCTTCCGGGGACTGTAACTTTAGGTAGAGTTGCGTGTCATCAGCGTACATATGGAATTGAACATTGGATGCTTGAAGCAAGGTGGCGAGGGGTTCCATAACGAGGTTGAACAGTGTAGGAGAGAGGGTGGATCCTTGTGGAACCCCAAGATCTGCAGGCACCGGTGTAGATAGTACATTGTCGATCTTGAACCTCTGAGACCGGTTGTGAAGGAAAGACGAAAACCATTTGAGAACAGTTCCCGATAGCCCCATCCTAGTACTTAGCAGCTCCAACAAGTTCTCATGTTTGACCGTGTCAAATGCTGACGAGAGATCAAGAAGGATGAGGAGGCAGGACTCATTACGATCCAGAATTTGGAGGGCGTCATCAATTATGTGTGTCATAGCTGTTTCCGTGCTATGTTTCGCTCTGAAACCTGATTGATGAGGGTTGAGGAGGTCAAATTTATCAATGTGTTTTGTTAGTTGGAGTTGGACACATTTCTCCAACAGTTTGGCCAGGGTGGGGATATTGGTGATGGGTCGATAATTGTTTAGGTCAGACGGATCAGCTGTAGGTTTTTTGAGTATAGGCGTGACTTGCCCCACCTTAAGGGAGTCTGGAATGTGTCCTTGTCGCAACGAGCTGTTAATGATCTTGGTCCAGAGAGGGAGGAGCAAGGGGGTAAAGTCTTTTACCGCATTAGCAGGTAGAGGGTCTGTGAGGTGATTAGAGGGCTTCAAAGTGCAGAGCAGTTTGTGTATAGCTTCTTCCGAGTAGGTGTCGAAGTACTGCCAAGATGCCTTGTTTTTAGGTTGAGTGTCAGCCATTCTGGTGTAGTTGGAGTATCGATTTACATCCATTATGAGGCCATTTCTTATGTTGTCAGTCTTATGTTTAAAGAAAGCAGAGAAGGCTTCACAGTGTGGAGTGTCATTTGTTGTGCTATTTGCTTGTGTGGGTTGTGCCTTTGTTTGGGTCTTGATTAACTCGAACAGTTTTCTTGGCCTATTCTTCGCTTGGTCCAACTGGCGGCTGAAGAAGTCCGACTTTGTGCGCTTTATTTTCCTAAAGTAGGCATTTCTCTTGTTCTTGAGCTTTTTGAGATGCAGTGCTGAAGGGTCCGATCTCCAGGTGCGCTCTGCCATTCGCATATTACGCCTTTCGTCATTGAGACTGTCATCATACCATGGGTTAGAGATTTTGGTGGAGACTCTCTTCAGTTGCAGAGGGGCGACTTCATTGACTATTGTATTCATAGAGTCAAGGTAGTGGTCAGTCAGTGATTGAACATCTGAGGCACCTGAAGGGGGAAGGAGGAGGTTGCCGATGTGGGGAGGTAGGGTGGAGGGGTTAAGATTCTTCAAATCCCTTTTCCATGTTTTGGATTTGATTGGTTGAGTAGGGTTAGGTTTAACTTTTTCGTTGATAAAGAAGGTGATAATGTGATGATCTGACCAATCGCAGGGTAGAATCGCTTCCAATTGAATAGCGTTCTCTTTGGCAATGATGAGATCGAGTATCGCGCCTTTGTCGTGTGTTGGTTTATCGCATAATTGGGTGAGGTCAAGCGCATTGAGGAAAGTTTTTAGACTATTCACTGCAGTGTCTTTCTGATCGTTCCAGTGGAGATTGAAGTCACCCAGGTAGACTTGAGTGGTCTGCCGACCGGCGTTGGAAGTGATCAGGTCCATGACTTGTTGGGTGAATATGAGATTGTCACCAGGCGGGTGATAAATGAGATGTAAAGTACATACTTGTTTGCCCTCACTGATGATGTCTAGGCAGAGGAGTTCACAGGAGGAAAGGGAGGGGGAGGTGACTTGAGTAACGGAGATGTTGCTCTTAACAATGCATGCAATTCCCCCGCCCGTCTTGCCAGGAGACCTGTCCAACCTAATGATGTGATAATTGGGGGGGACTAGTATGTCCATAATCGGGGTGGAGGCTTCAGTGAGCCACGTTTCCGTTAGAAAGGCTAGGTCTAGCTCCCTATTTGAGACAAGATCCGCGATGTCGGAGGAATGTCTCTGGGCCGATCTGCAGTTTAGTAGGATGCATTTGAGTTTGGGACAGAGAAGGGTGGACGAGCTTTCTAGTGTGAGGGGAACTTTCCTGAGGTTGTTAGGGACGGAGCCTCTGTTGTTGAGTGTTGGGAGCCTCAGAGCGTTTGTGGGAATTGTGGGTATGGGGATGTGCGAATTGGAAAAACCTTTTACCGGACCTGGGCCATAAGAGCGTAGGAGAGAGCAAAGGTAGAGGTCCGACAAGGGGCTGAGAACACGACGGGGGCGGTGGGAGTTATTGCGAACGGGGATAGTGGACCATTGCTGGTGTCGTCGGGGGCGAGTGTATGTAGGAAGGGTGCGTCGTTTGTAGGGTAATGGGATGGTGGGAGGTAGACTGGGCTGTGAGGAGAGAAGGTCTTTGATTGCGTGGATGTCTTTTTTGATTTGTAAAATCTCCTCCTTGACTTGTTGGAGTGTGGATAAGGTCAAGTCAGGGGGGTTGTTGAGGTGTTCCGCGGTGCTAATGGGTGGGATGGTATTCAAGGTGTGGACGTGTTTGTGGGCGAGGGGTGTGAGTGGTGAAGGTGAGGCAGGCGGTGGGTGGGAAGCATAGATAGTGACTTCAGTGGGAGACGATACAGGTGAGTAGAAGAGTGAGTGAAGGTTGAAGACAGTGGGGGAGACAGGAGGGTAGTGAGGGCTCAGAATAGGAGGTGGGAGAGAGGGGGGTGCTAGGGTAAGGGAGGAGGTATGTTCTGTATCTTGTGTTGGGAGGGGGATGACGTTATGAGTGGGAGTGGGGAGGGAGCGGGGAAGGGAGAGGAGTCTGCCGTGGGGGGGATGGGGATGGGGTTGTTGGGTGGATAAACTCCGCGTGATGGTGTGTGCAGATGTAGGCGTGTTGTGGGTGGGAGTTGTTGTGTCGGGTGTGAGAGACACGTGGGTGGGAGTGGAGAGAGAGATGGGGAGGGAAAGGTGTCTGTCGAGGGGGGGATGAGAGGGGGTGGATAAACTTTGGGCGATGGCTTGTTCAAATGGTGGAGTGTTGTGGGTGGGGGATGATCTGTCTGAGGGGAGATGGATGGAGGGGGTGTAGGTGGGGATAAGAAGTGTCGTGTTGGAGGGGCTACTAGTATGTGCGGCGGGGATATTCGTGACTGTCCTTGGGGAGTGGCGTGCGTTAACAGCAGGTGGGCCATTTACTGGGGTGCTGGGGGTAGAGGTGTAGTAGGTGGTGGCTGCGAGGTCAGGGGGGATAGTGCTGGCGGACTTCTGGGTTCGGGTCCGCAGCTTGGAGAGGTGCTCTTTGAACTTGGGGAACAGGTTGTCTAGTAGTTCCAGGTTCTTGTCCGTGGCTTGGATCAGGACAATCCCGGTATTATAGATTGTAATGGTAGACCTGCCAGGGAAGAGGTGGGAAGGTGTGATGGTGAGAGTTGAGCCATGGGCTGTTTTCTTGGTGATGGAGACTGTGAGTAGAGATAGGAAAGTTTTTCTCCATTGGGCTCTGCGTGAGGTGTGGAAGATGAAATCAGTATTCAGGGCTCCATTGCCCGATGAGAAGTAGGTGTCGGCAAAGGGTGTTTCCGGGTGCGCCCTCAAGAAGTTGTGTTTGAAACGTTTAGTGGCATTTTTGGAGAGAGGGGTGGAGGGGTAGTTAATTCTAAAAGTGTGCTTGCCGTTGAGCTCCATTTTTGGAGAGGCTGTGGTGTTAGGTGTCTGAACTAGGGCGATAGTACACGCTGTCAGCCGCTAGTTACAAGGTCAAGGAGGACACTTGTGAGTGAGCATAGATATAGGGGGTGGAGGTCAGTGTGATCCCCGAACAGCCAGTGCGTGGGAGCATCTTATCATATGTATCCTATATACAAGGTAGCAGTCAACTTACACCGTGTGACCAGCTATGCGAGGTAAGGCCTATTAGGTGGAGGCTTAGTTACATATCAGAGTGTACATGGTAGCAGCAATGTAGTCTAGGCTTAGAAAGTGGCTGGGCGCAGTTTGCCTACCAGAGAGAGTTGGATGAGGTAGTAATAATCAGTGCAATATCGTGACGTAGCTTACAATGAAAACCCAATAAGAAAATAAATAAATGTGGAAGCGGACAGTGAATGATGGGGATAGAGGTGAGATATGTACAGCTTGTCGCATATAAAATACAGGCTAGAATAGAGCTAAACTACTAAATAGTTACTAAGTCCCCTAAATGTGCATACATATTGCAGTAATAACAATATAGCACTACAATAAAAATACAATAAAATACAGGCTAGAATAGGGCTAAACTACTAATGAGTTACTAAGTCCCATAAGTGTGCATATATATAGCAGCAATAACAATATGACACTAGAATATACGATGGCAGTGTGAAAGCAATGCATAAAGTGTCGTGATCCAGTAATAAGACAATAAGATAAAGTACTTAAAATAAAATTGGAGCCTGCGGTAAAAGGCAATGACTAGTCCGTGATGGCCGCTGAGTAGAGAGAGAGGTCAGTCTTAAATGGCCGCCATGTAGGGGGACTGGAGACGCTAGTCCTTTATTTGTTGTTATTGCCTGTGAGCAGAGTGGAGAGGTTCCAGGTTCCGTTTGAAGCAAGCCCAGTTCCAAGCTGGGTGTGAGGTAGCGTTCGTTGTGTCACAGGTGAAGGAAAGGAGGTTACGGGGACAGTGCCAAATACGATTAGAAATAGCCTGAGGAGACCAGATCTTAGTACATAAGGTGCAAAAGAATGATTAGCCACGATGGTGGTCCGAGGGGGGAGACAGTGTCAAAATGGCCACCACATATGGGGAGAAGAGACATTAGTCCACTATTTATTTCCATGCTTTGTGAGCAGTGAGATCAGACATTTAGTCCTCTTTCTATATCCATGCTTGTGAGCAGTGAGATAAGTTTCGTTTCTCCCTCTGTGGGGGAGACTCATCCCGATGGACTCTCGTGGGCACAGTAGGTGATTTATGGCTTTAGGTTCTTGTTTTTTTCGACCCCCGCCATTTTGTACAAGTACAGCAAAGTTCAGAGCCAAAGAAAATGTACATAAATACCTTCTCTTGTAGTTAAGGACTGTGTCCGCTGCACGCTAATGTGCTCACCAGTGACTGCAAACTATTCCCATGCCGGCGTCAGCTGCTCCTCTCAGCCCTCCAGTCCGTTGGTGTTCCTTTACTGCGGGGCGGGTGGGAGAGTTCCTTTACTGCGGGGAGGGGGGTGCTGTCCTCATCCCGGTGTGCAATCGGTGGCTTCTGGGGGGGGGGGGGCGTCCGTTGCTTCGGCGGCTACGGCGGCTTCTGGGTGGGGGGAGGGGGTCCGTTGCAGTCGGCGGCTTCTGGGTGGAGGGGGGTCCGTTGTTTCAGCTCATGCGTGAAGGCGGGGTCCGGTGTTCGTCGCGCGGTGCTCCCCTGCTGCGCCTGTTGTCCGTTGTACCCCTGTAGCGGTCAGCATCTGCCAATTTAGAGAAGGGGGGGGGATGGGTCCGGTGCTCGGTGCTCGGTCCACCTTGGTCCCGGTGCAGCTGGGCTGGTCTCCGCTATTCCTCGGGGAGAGTGTGGTGTTTCTGGATTTCTCTGTTGTGGCGGTACTGGCTCGGGACCCTCCGCCGATCCGACTCAGCTGTTCCTCGGGTCTTCAGCTGCGCCGCGGTGTGGTGTTTCTAAAGGCACGGGTCTGGTGGCCGGTTGCGATAGCTCCGCAGTCCGAGTGCCGGCTCAGCAGGTCTTGCCTCCTTCAGTGGGTGTTGTCCGTTGTTGGGGCGAGGGCTTGAATCCCAGCCCGTTCACGCAGTTTCAGGGCAATCCGGTTACTTCCCAATCCAGTTACATGCTCCAGTTACTTTTCTGCTACAAGATCCGCCGAGCTGGTATGTGCTAAGCAGGGATAAAGCCCAAGGGAATCCCCAGCACCAGGAGCTCTTCACGGGAGCTGCTGCCAGGCGGCCATCTTGGTTGATTACATTGTTACTGTTAGTAGTAGTTATTATTACTGTTGAATCCCCTACAGTGTGTTGCATGCGCTGACTACCACTCTCAGACAGCGTCGCGTTTGCGTTTCAGGAGCACTTGCATCAAAGCGGTTTTACCCCATTTGCAGGTCTTTCTGTTTAATGTGTTTAATGCTCTTAAATTCAGGCAGCCTTTCTCTCCAGCTCCGTTCGGTATCTTCTTCTCCGACTCAAAGAATTCCTCCCTCACCGGGGTGTGGTCTTCCTTCCATCACGCCTCTTCACCAAAATCCCAGTCAGGATTCCTTGGGATGCTCACACCCATGGGGAGGGGATACCGGTCCTCGCCTCCTCTTTCAAATTAACCCATAACAGTCATTGGGCAGAACCATGCGTACAGTCAAAAGGCAGAAGCTAGGGCAGAATACGAAAAGTGTCTGAAGAGGTATGCATCCCAAAGCCTTCCTCATACTAAGCTCGATAGGGGGGGGAGAAGGGGGGGGGAATGTGCTCCTTTGTGTGTATTGTAGAAGTACATGTGTGAACGACTATCGCTGATATTGTTGCAGTATGTATACAAACCATGTTATGGCCCTCGGCAGTCCACCTAGCTTCCTTCTTAGACCACACTTCTAACACAGGCCTAAATCCCTAGTAAAAAAATAATGAATTACACAAACCATTAAATGTTTACCATGCATGTACGACAAATTTGATGTAAATTTCCTATTTCCTATTTGTTAAAAGTTTTTATTCTTAAGGCAAGCGTGCCAAAGACGCATGCGTTAGAATGACGGTCTATAAAACATGCGTTGTTTAGGAAAGCGTTATTCTGTCATACAACCGTTTTAACCACATCACTTCCACCCTCAAAAAACTGCACTGGTTACTAACTGAAGCGAGGAGTATATTCAAAACACCCGGCATAACAAAAAAACTCTACTAATCCCACCTACCTTGCTAACAAACTTAATATAGCAGGACAAATGAGACCTCTACGAAGGTCCAACACCCTTTTCCTCGTCCCTCCCCAAATGAAGAAAATCAAATTCCTCACTAGATCCTGCTCTGGTAATGCTAAGAGTATTTGGAATGCGCTACCCAAAGAAATTCGTGACAACCAAACCTACCTTCACTTGAGGAAAAATCTAAAACAGTCTCTTCTCAAACAGGTGTTTTATATTTAATTCACAGTCTGAAAATGTATTTGCAAGTCAAGCCCATAGACTTAGGCTCAAATGATGACTGAGCGCAAACACTAGAAGGTGTTGCTGGTAAGAACATCATTGTTTTGTATGTTGAAAGTTTGGTGTGCAAGCCTAAAAAGTATGTAGTAGTACTAACAGATAAAAGCAATTTCGTGTGAAAGTAAAACAAATTCAATGTAAACAGCACTGAAAAAGGTACTTTTATCACCGACATCTGCTAACGTAACATTTCCTAGCTACAAATCATTTAAATTTAACAGTATCAAAAGAAAAAAAAACTATTACTGAATACCATTGCGTTGGGGATGGAGGACTATCGGTCCACCATTACCAAGGTAAACAAATGTTTTATAACCAAGTAAATTTCTTCAAAGTCCAAGAAATCTCATTATGTTATAAGTCTTTAAAATATGGATATCGAAAAACTCAACAAATCTTAAATAGTTTTCAAATAGAAATTAAAAGTGAACACAGCTTTGTGGACGTCAATGTGGTCCATATATTGAAAAACACAATGCTTACTTCATTGTTTTTTCAGAATTTGAATTCTGAATGCATTTAGTTTATATTGTACAACCAAAACCCCAAAAAATAGGAGTGTTTTACTATCAGTAAACCAGCTATAAGAGGGTGCCATAAACACAAGGGTATACTCGCAGATGCGATGGAAGAGAAACCAACAAAATACCGTCCATCGCAGAAAAATACCCACCTCTTCCTGAAGTACGGTTTTTGTTCTCACTCAGATTCCTCGGTACTTTAGGTGTCAAACGTCTTCCTCTCTGCTCACCAGCACTGGATGTTGCTACTCATTCTCGAACACTAGGCCATCTTTGATGCGTTCACTCTCTTTTCTCTATTTTCCTGTCTCTATATTCTAGCTTCTCATCTCTCTACTTGAGGTGGGCGAACTTTCATTTTGCCTATTTGCATGACATTTTGGGAAAATGATGTGGAATTACAACACTCCGGTTCCCCAACCGACCCCTACCCCCACCACGTCTTCAACAAGGCCGACTCAATCATCGCCCCCCAACTCCGGGACGTCATCAACTCATCCTTTAACACTGCCACCTTCCCGGAGAGCTGGAAGCATGCCGAGCTCAGCGCCCTACTGAAGAAACCAACAGCGGACCCCACCGACCTCAAGAACTTCCGCCCCATCTCGCTCCTCCCTTTTCCTGCCAAAGTCATCGAGAAGACCGTCAACAGACAGCTTGCAGCCTTCCTCGAGACAAACGGATCCCTCGACCCCTCGCAGTCCGGGTTCCGAGCCAACCACAGCACCGAGACCGCCCTCATCGCAGCCACCGACGACATCCGAGCCCTGCTCGACAATGGGGAAACAGCGGCCCTCATCCTCCTGGACCTTTCGGCAGCATTCGACACCGTCTGCCACCGCACCCTAGTGCAACGCCTCAGCAACATCGGTATCCAAGAAAAGGCACTGGAGTGGATCATCTCGTTCCTCGCCGGAAGAACACAGAGTCCGCCTCCCCCCGTTCCGATCCGAGGCCACCGAAGTCATCTGCGGCGTACCCCAAGGATCATCGCTCAGCCCAACCCTCTTCAACGTCTACATGAGACCTCTTGCAACCATCGCACGCCAACACAACCTCAACATCTCCTACGCCGATGACACACAGTTGATCCTCTCTCTCACCCGAGACCCCGACACCGCCAGAACGAGCCCACACGAAGGGATGAAAGACGTCGCCGAATGGATGAAGAACAGCCGCCTGAAACTGAACTCAGACAAGACGGAAGTCCTCATCCTGGGACCATCGCCCTCCGCCTGGGACGACTCCTGGTGGCCTCCCGCCCTGGGCACCGCTCCCAAGCCAACAGACCACGCACGCAACCTGGGCTTCATCCTGGACTCCTCCCTCTCGATGACCAGACAAGTCAACGCTGTCTCCTCATCGTGCTTCAACACCCTGCGTATGCTCCGTAAGATCTTCCGATGGATCCCCACCGAGACCAGGAAGACTGTCACCCAGGCACTCGTCACCAGCCGACTGGACTACGGGAACACCCTCTACGCGGGAACCACAGCCAAACTACAGAAAAAACTACAGCGCATACAGAACGCCTCCGCCAGACTCATCTTGGACATCCCCCCGACGCAGCCACATCTCCGGACACCTGAGGGACCTGCACTGGCTCCTCGTCAGCAAAAGGATCACGTTCAGGCTTCTCACCCACGCACACAAGTCTCTCCACGACCTGGGCCCCAAGTACCTCAACGACCGCCTGACCTTCTACACACCCACCCGCCAGCTACGCTCTACAAGCCTCGCCCTCGCCGCACCACGCATCCGAAGAGCCACCGCCGGAAGATCCTTCTCCTACCTGGCAGCCAAGACATGGAACTCCCTCCCCATCCACCTCCGGCTGACACAGGACCACCTCGCCTTCAGGAAACAACTCAAGACCTGGCTGTTCGAGCAGTAGCAACCCCTCCCCCTAGCGCCTTGAGACCCTTCCGGGTGAGTAGCGCACGATACAAATGCCATAACTGATTGATTGAACAAATGTATATCGAACAATTACAGCTATATTTTAACGTGGACTGCGTCTCTGCATCCATTTCTGATGCAAGGACGTATTTTGCGCAAAAACAATAGCACGAAAAACACTAGGGCTGTGAACAGCAGCGCAAATTCTGTTTGTTTGTGTAGTTCTTGTGCAATAATTTTATCATTAACAGTGTAATTGTGGAGCATGACGTAGTTTCATGAATTTCATGTAAAAGTATAATGCAAAATTCCAGAAATTTTGCCCGCATAATTTAAATGTCACCCACGGCTACTCTCTGTGCCTTCACATTCTGCATGAGACAGACTAGTGAGCTTTCAAACATCTCCAATGTGGTGTTACAATCTATTTCATTGACCATTTTAATTATTTACAATTGATTCTCTTGAGCCTTCATTCAGTTTAACCAGCAGCGTCTTTGTGACCACTTCTGCCTCAGTCTTATTTGGTTCATTAGACAATGATCTGGATAACCTATCCAACTGCAAAGAAACTATTCTCACTAATATTCCCAGCAAAATAAAAATATTGCTTTTTTTAAGCATCACCACAGTCATGCTGTTTTTTTCCGCGGGACCCCTGTGTTTCACGGACTTATCCGAGGAATTATTGTGTTTATTTTGAAAGGGGACATACTTCTAAAGACTACTCACCGGAGCTGCCCTGCCGTGAGGGGAATGGGCGCAAGATATTGCTTCTCCCTTCTGTCCGCCGAGAGGGAAACTGTTGCCATCACCTGTCCGCACGCCGTGAGGGGAACGGCTGTAGCGGACCATATTTCCCAGCATCCCCCAGCGTCGCCTGACGCGAAGGAAATAGTGCCCGGAGGCGGGATAAAACCCACCAAGGCCTCGCGCGTGCGGGCGAAGCTCGGGCCAAAGGCGCGCCCGTCTGGGCCTGTACAAGACTGGGCTGGGCCACCCCCCTATCATCTGAGTAGTGAGTACCATCTTATGCACGTCTTCCTTTGCGGGACAATTTATGAACTTGGGGATTTGCGAACTAATATCTCTGCTGTGATGTGATCGTCTAATTTATTGGGTCTTTACATTGTTGCAGCACAGCAATTCACCTATAACTGTGTTTTTTAGGCCTTGCTGTGCTTAAGAAAGGAAGTAGTCATTGGGAAGACTACCCCCCTTACCCCCCGCCCAAGGCCCAATACTAGACAGAAACCCCCCAATCAAACCCCTATACCACAGCCGACTGCGATTAATAGAATGTTGAAACAGGTTTCATGCGAAATTGAACGCACAGAGGAGTTTGTCTTTTACACCAAGAATGTCTAGTGTATCCCAGTTGGTGGAGTTAGATACCCCTGTGGCATCCCAACAACAAGCTCCTTCCACTTCCCCAGATCTACCCCCTGCCCAAGCAAATTTAGCCATAATGAGAGCCAGCAGGGTGGATAAGGGAGGGAGGGGGAAAAGGAAATGAGCCTCCCAGAAGAAGTGCACAGTTAGGGGGGGGGGGGGGGAGGACCTCACAATGGGCGTTCTGTAAGGATTGTGCCCACTATCATTGCAGGGAGCAATCATTCTGATGCTTGTGAAAATAATATTTCCGATCCCCCGGGCTGGGCTCTAGCATTGAAATTGGAGCTTAAATCTTTTCTAGACCAGCTCTTTAAATCTGAATTGAGATGTACTGAAAAGTATTGCCACTCTAAAAACATCTCTAGATGCATGGGGGTACTAAAATTGATGTAGCTCTAAATACTATCGACACCCCCAAGTCTACGAGTTGGGCTACTATCCCCCCCAAGTATGCCCCCTGGTGACCAGTACGACTCCTGTAGGCCAAATCCCCGTTCACCACCAGAATTTGTCCATCCCGACCAACTGCCCCATCCATACAAACCAACCCCTGAGTAGCCCTCACCACAGGGCCCATCCACCCTCTGTCAATGATCAAAATCCTAGTGCTGTGGCAAATAGTACAGTTATAGCGGATGTCCATCAGGCACCACAACCAGTGCCAAACCACGCAAGGAACACTACACTATTTAAGCCAAGTCGGATAAACCCCTCCTTCCCTTGCATTGATCTGCCCCCAGAATCAACACCCCATGTGGTCATTTTAGCCGCAGTTCCACCTTTGGAGGCAGGTCGGGGTGAAACATTTCTGGAATTAAAAAATAAATCCATTCACTGGTTGATCAAACAGACCACTCCCCTCTCTAATACACACCGAAATGTTATTCACCCGCAGGGTTAGTTGGCTTGGGCAGAGACAAAAAGATATTTTATGGGATTGTGTGTGGATTAATTTCAGCGATAAAAGGGTGGTCCAACATATCCTTAAATGGGGACAACCACAGCGACTGGAGGTATACAAGCACTTCCTTTGGGCTATTTCTATCCCCCTAGCCCTCTCTTAGACAGAGTGGACAGTGTGTAAAAAATGGGAAAAACGTGCCCAGAACATTGCCCCGCCACACGTAGTACAAGATGGGGGTAATAGGGAGAAATTAAATATCCCTGCAAACAATCGTTTCAGCACCCTGGACTTGGTTGACTGACTAGCCCCCAGGTATGAAAACTTGACCACGGTCCTAAATTCTCCCACTAAATTTAGTTACTTAGAAGGTCTAAATCTTGGTAACCAATCTCCAGCAATTCCTTCTAAGATTATTGCTTTGGTTGGAGACCGGAGTGTCCCTAATTTTCTTTTAAGTAATCCAGTCCAACCAACACAAGAATGTTTAGGGCATTGAGAGCAGTCACTGACCATCCCCACAAAAGACGTGGAGTTATGGCACAGAGTAGTGGATTTTGTTGTAAATCCTCGCTGTGAAAGTGACCACAATCTGCTGGTCCTAGAAATTAAACTGCCGAAACTGGAGCAAGACCAAAGACAACCTACCCAGGATATGCCAAACTTGGTAGCAACAGAAGGAGGCAGAAGAGTTCGCTGGAGCACATTTGCTCAGTCAATTGACAAAAAGACTACTCTCTATGAACAAATTATTCCCCATCTGGAAGTCGCTTTTCAAATACCAACAAATTATTATTATTATTATTATTATTATTATTACTGAGTTTTATATAGCGCCTGGTTACCCTTGGGCATCCCCGCGCTTATCCAGAGAGGTAACGCCACCCTACTAGGCACAGAAAATTAGGCAGGAAAGAGATAGGTTTTTAAAAGTTTACGGAAACGTAAAAAACTCGGTTCCGAACGCAAGTAAAAAGGGAGAGAGTTCCACAGGGTGGCCACATTTATGGAGAACCTTCTACCACCAGTTCTTGCCTTCCTTACCCTCAAAACCTGCAATAGGTGTTGATGATCAGAACGGAGGGAACGGAAGGCCTTGTAAGGTTGAACCATATCCCGAAGGATCGGAGGGCCTTTCCCCAGCAAACTTTTGTGGGCCAAACAAAGTGCCTTAAAGCTCACCCTCTCCCTCACAGGGAGCCAGTGTAGCGCCTTCAGCGCAGGGCGTGCTGACTGACGCCTGGGAAGGCCTGTCAGAAGCCTGGCGGCCGCATTCTGCACATGCTGCAATTTGGTTAGGGTGGACTCTGGGGCACCCAAAAACAGCGCGTTGCTGAAGTCCAGCCGCGAGATGATAAGCCCCTGGATAAGTAGCCTCCTAGAGGCGACTGGGAGGAGAGGTAAGATCTTCCGAGCTGATCGGAGCAGACCAAAGCACACGCCTGCGGTCTTTTTAGCGTGCGTCTTAAAGGAAAGGTCCTGCTCCAACCACACCCCCAGGCTCTTGATCTCCTGCTTGGGGGTGGGGGCAGCTCCCAGGCAGCTAGGCCAACTGCCAGGTGGTAAAGAGGGAGGGGAATTCCCCAGTAACATCAGCTCAGTCTTGGAGCCGTTAAGCTTGAGTGCTGAGCTACACATCCACGTGAAGATCTTATCCAGACACGTGTGCAGCCGGTCGGGATGGTAAGCCGACTGGGAAAGCCCTACCACCAACTGAGTATCATCAGCATAGCTGATGATCTTAATACCCAGAGGCAGTACCACACTCTCCAGAGGGGCCATGTAAATGTTAAATAAAGTAGGGCTCAACGATGAGCCCTGTGGCACACCGCACTGGAGAGGTACTGAAGATGATTTCTCATGGCCTTCCCATACCTCAAATGTCCGACCCTCCAAAAAAGAAGCAAACCACTTGAGGGCCATCCCCGAGACCCCCACCCCCGACAGCCGTTGGAGAAGCACCTGATGGTCTACGGTGTCGAATGCCGCACTGAGGTCCAGGAGGATCACTGCCACCGATCCCCCTGAATCCAAAATGCTCCTGGCATTCTCCACGACTGCCAACAGGGCAGTATCAGTCCCCTGACCGGGGCGGAAGCCTGTTTGGGAGTCACCCAAAAGAGAGTTGGACTCCAGGAAGCCCGATAATGACTCCAGCCCAGGCTGTCTGCAAGAAATAACCAAAAATCACCAGGAAATGTTTGCCAAAATCGCAGTGTCTTTTTAGAACACAGACTCTAAACACAATTCTGGCCCTAAAAAAACGACTACTGGTATAATAAATCATGCAGGGATGCTAAAAGTGCCTTGCTGACAGTGGTTAAAGATAAGGATATTATTTGTTCTAAAGACACCAGGGCAGTATACAAAAAAACTGTGGCGGAGGCTTAGTCTACATGGGAATTAGACAAATGGGACGCAATTAAATTGGCCCTAGGGAATAGAGACACAAGGGGCTTTTGGAACCTAGTGCGAACTGGGAAGTCCGAAGGCAATACGGCAATAGAACCAAACCTAGGGGAGGAAGTCTGGAGGATGCACTTTCAAACATTATACTCCAAGCCTGTGGAAGGAGATGCACTAGCCAGGCACACCATAGAGTATAATACCCCCTTGGATTCGAACGCTCCCTCTTGCACTGAAAAGGAAGTCACCGCAGCATTGGGCAACTGCTTCCTGGCAAAGCGCCTGGTCTGGATAAAATACCTGGGGTCTTATTTAAGAATGAAGGGTCAGTGTGGGTTCCCTATCTAAGGGTGCTATTTAATGCCAACCTCCAAGGTATGGAACTTCCTCCAACATGGCAGGCGCGGAAATCGTCCCTATCTACAAGAAGGACTCTCCGCTTAACCCTGCTAATTACCGCCCAATAAGTTTAATTGACGCAACGCAAAAGCTATTTGCTCACGTTCTTTTGGGCCGGTTGCAGTCATGGATTGACGAATACAACATCTTAACTCCACTTCAAGCGGGTTTTAGAAGTAAAATCTCAACAATTGATCAGTTATTCAGAATGCAACTGATCCATTGGAAAACAGTCATCTTGGAGGATGGCAGCCTCTACCTAACCTTTGTGGATCTGAAATCCGCATTCGATATGATGCAGCGTGACCAGCTTTGGGACATCCTTCGGGATATGGGTGCTCCAGAGTATTTATGCCATCTGTTGGTATGGTTGCACGAGGATACGTTTGCGAGAATTAGATATGGTAAAAAGGGGAATTGACAGCACCCTTTCCAGTGGGGAAGGGGGTGAGACAGGGTTGTGTGCTTGCACCGACCCGGTTTTCCCTCTTTTTAAATGCAAATTTTGTAGGAAAAGGGATTTGGAAATCTCCAAAAAATGAAATACATGGTTTTTAATGCAAAAACTACAAACTGCCCACAGCCACAAATGGATGGAAAGCCCTTAGAAAGGGTTTCTACCTTTGATTACTTGGGTCCCACCCTTAATGATAAGATGAACTGGGGAACCCAAGTAAAGAAAGTAAACTTGAAACTCGCGCAATCCATTGTGGGCATTCTCAAAGTTTATAAAAGTTGCACCCAAAGAACTGTAGGTCCGCAAGCAGAAATCTATAAAATCAAGGCGAGGGGAGCTTCTCTTTATGGTGTCGAACTCTGGGGCCCTTGCCATCCAAATGTCCTCGCTACAACAGAGAACTCTTTCCTTAGACAACTCTTGAATCTACCGAAGAGTACTCCCTTAACACCCTTGAGGATGGATCTTGGGATTGGCCCGATAAGTGACATAATTGCCTCCCGCCCGCTTTTATTTTGGCACCGCCTATGGATCATGCTTGAGCGCTCAAATTATAGGGAGGAACTGAAGGACGTACTATCTGTTCTAGGAGCAAGGAATTTACCTTGGTTATCCCATATCCGTTCCATATGTAATACATTGGGGCTGGCAACCATGTGGTTCCACCCCCACCCCCCCCCCCGCCCACCAACATCAATGAGACCGGCTCCTCTACTTAAAAAAAAAAACCTTGAAACTTATTATCAAAGAACACAACCTATCCCAACTCCTTCAGAGTACTAATACTTGCTCCCTGACTCACAGGTTCTTGGACGTTAAATCGTACTACAAGTTGGAACCTGAGCTAAACATCCAACCACTCCTTGCCAAGAAACAATTCTTGCAATTTAGACATGGGGTGCTTCCCCTTAGAGCTTTTACAAACAACTGGAAGGGAAGTACTAAGCTGGACTGCCAATTGTGTAGGTCGACTGAAGAGTCAGATATTCATGTCCTTCTCTTCTGTCCGGCTTATAGAAGGCCAAGGTCCAAATGGGTGCTCCAGCTGTGTAAAAACCTGGGAATAAGATTATACTGAGGCCTACAGGTTTTTAAAATACATGATCCACCCATTATTTGTATTTGCAACTTCCAGATTCTTGCTTGCGATGTGGCACATGCGTAGAGCCATTATCAAGAGCCAGAGCTCCCTAACCGGCTAAGAGTGACTATTAAACGTGTATGCTCCTATTTTAAAAATCTATTTCTTTTCCATGTGTAAATCTGTAATTGCTACCTACCACTTTTTAAACAGTTTTTTATCTGATTTTAACCTCTATTTATTGCAATTCCCTAACATAATTTTAACATGTGTGTATTTGCCCTGTGTTTTTGAGTAGAATCCTTGTCTCTCTTTGTCATGAAGTCTTGCCCCTAGTTCTTGTATACATTTTTACATCCCCTTACCTTCCTGTATTTTTTTGCAGTTTTGCCAAAATTGTATACATAATCATTTCTACATTTGTGTGAAATTGAAGTTTGGTGTTTTATGTATACTTTCAGTCTGTGCTTTTATGGCTTACTGCCGAAATAAAGTTTATCTGAACTGTTTTTTTCCCGCTGGGATTGCTATACTTTTTTTGTCTATCAACTAAACCATCCATCTCGAATGCCATGCCCCCTCCGTGCCCACGGTTCCTCATCTTGTCAATGTTTTCCTATACATAGTGTGTAAGAGAACCTATCCTCTTGCACCTCCATATTTCTCCATTCTAGTCGAAGTTCTAAACCGCTCACAACCTGTGCTTCTCCATGTACCATGTAAGAATCTGCTCCTCACGAACCTCACTGGATACCTAATCCAGTTTACAGATTACCTTTCTACTATTCTCTAAACACCAGAATATGCCTTCTTTCCAAAATGGTTTTGCTTTCATGCAGTTCTTTCAATCGCCCCCTTAATGAACACTGTTTCCTCTAGACCTCATGACGATCCAAAACACTTGCAATAATATTGTGCGAGCTTTTTAAGGCAAGTCTGACAGACATATAGTATTGGAAAAATGAACAGCTTATCACTAACTGAAGTCTGAGAGACCATCTTGAACTGAGGGCTCAGGTGCACTTGCAATGGCCTCTTCTATAGTCATTTAGATCAGCACAGAAGAGTGTAGGATAATTGGTATTAGAAACAGCCAGCCGAGTCAGTCAGTACACGAACGATAATGGACCGTTGAATGAGACATTAACATACAAGGCGCACCTATTGAGGTTACTGGCAAGAAGAAAAAAACAATTCCCTTGCAAACAGTGTGTGCAGAAAGCCAACAAAACGGTCAAGGTCTTGATTAAATTAGGTGGTGTTGACATAAGCCCCCAATGTACCTACTACGATACTAACTAATTTAGCAGCAGTGTTGAATAAAACCTAAATCCGATTAGGAGGAGCAATTAATCAACCGAACTGCCAGAAGTGGATTGGCTGAAAGCACACATTGGACACACAATGCTTTCCTGGGATAGCTGTCTAATATCAGGCACTGCACAACCTTGTCTGGCTAGCTGAGGGATACTTGTCCGATTAGGAATCAAAGGCCTCTGTTGACTTAGGCTTTGAGGAAGATTCAATCGCCTCAAGGCACACCCAGACCAAACTCTTCCAATATGGTGTGAAGATATCTGTACAACGTGTATAAAAAGTCTTTATTCTCATACAACCATTTTAAACAGTTCTTAATGGAGATACTCCGTGACGGCTGGCTGGACAGCCTTTCTCCCAGAGGGAAAATACAGGGTGTACCAGTAAAGCTAAAGGTGAGGCTACAAAGCAGCGGACTGTGAGTGAGTGGAAAGCAGCAGCAACATCTAATCAAAGATTTCTTTGAAATGTTTGCTCCGGGCTAACGGACATGCAATTTGGCGTTAACAAAACAAGAGAATTGACAATCAAGTACCTAAAGGAGGCCAGAATAAGATCATCCTTCATTTTGTCAAACGAAAAATGAGATGCGAGACTGAATACATGCCAGAAAAATAATGGTAATAATAATTTAGTGTTAACCATTTCTCTTTTGGAAGAGGTTAGAAATGAAACTTCATCCAATACACCCAAGATGTCGTACAGCTAAAGCTTTCCAGCAGTTCTGATCAACCACAAGGAGAGATGTGCTTCTCACAAGAACTAAATTAGAGCTACAAAATAAGTGTAAAATGCATAAACTTCTTATACAAAATTAAATGTACCAATAATTACTTCAGGTGCATCTAAGGAGACAAAAATTCAATGAACCACACGCTGTCCCACCTCTATAATAATTCTGCATTGACAAACTAATTTTTTAATCAAAGCTTCACTACAATCACTTATATGAGTGTGCACCTTATGCTCCACTACCATGTCCCCTGTACATTATGCCATCGGATTTTCTGCAAATGACCAGAAACTCTTAGAGTGAGGCGATAATATGCCAGTGTTTGCTTGAATAGCCAGAATTTAGGTACTGACATGACACGAAAAATAAAATAAAATGCAGAAAATTACAAATCCGATTAAACAAAACACCTGGTGATCCAATACAAAGAAAATTAAAGACGAAATCCTTGAAAAATAACCACGTCTCAATGATTTATTTCACATCTAGAACTAAATGTTTCTCATGCACGAGGAAAGTCCACCTACTACCAGTTTCTAAAAGGTTACCATTGTGTATACGCGATTTAAGCAAACCTATTGGTTATGAGAAATGACTTGGAGAACAAAGCGGAGCTTCAACATTTAGAACACTAACACCTCGAACATGACGGGGAGAAATCTCCTGTAACGAGATACCTACCAATATATAATTGATCACGGAAGACTTGCTAATGACATTGCCTTGCTAACATGTGCATGCAGGCAACCTTGTACTAGAAGTCTTTCCCTCCAAGCAAAGCCATGCCGAGATGGATGTTAACCATCTAGTCACCATGTCCAAGTAATGTCAAACGTAACTCACAACTAACCCCTCTGTAGATCGCGTTGCAAGAAGCAAGTGTAGACTCACAACTAATTAGCGTTCACTTGATTTGAGCAGAAGTGTCTCGCAAATGAAAACCAAAAGGGGTTACACACAATTTTTTTTTTATATATATTTGTGCCATGCTGGTTGAAATAAATGTGATCCAATAAGTCAATTGTGATTTAATCGAAAATGCAGGAATGTAACATATTAAGTGTTGAGGCTTTTTGCCCTCCACTCCCCTTCAGCCCGAGTGCGGACACTTTTTTGTGCTTACAGCAGTTTGCACTTAAGCTTTTGTAACTTTTCCCCATATAAACAAGCACTTGCAATGCAATAGGTCTCGCAGCATTAAAGTTTGAGTTATTGGCATTGTATATGACAATGTGTTGCATTAAATTTTTAGCAAAGTCTGTATTGGTGTATAAAGATGATTTGCAAGATGATAGCTGTTGAAAAATATTAAGCAATGTTGGCAATATTATATTATAATAATGTTGTAAGTTACTGTTGTAGTTATAAGCATTTTGGTAGCGCTGAGTGATGTTGTGGTGCCCCTGAGTGATACTGTTGTAATGCGATAGAGGGAGGGCGAGAGATAGATGGAGGGAGGGAGGGAGGGAGGGCGAGAGATAGATGGAGGGAGGGAGGGAGGGAGGGAGGGCGAGAGATAGATGGAGGGAGGGAGGGAGGGAGGGAGGGCGAGAGATAGATGGAGGGAGGGAGGGAGGGAGGGCGAGAGATAGATGGAGGGAGGGAGGGAGGGAGGGAGGGCGAGAGATAGATGGAGGGAGGGAGGGAGGGAGGGAGGGCGAGAGATAGATGGAGGGAGGGAGGGAGGGAGGGAGGGCGAGAGATAGATGGAGGGAGGGAGGGAGGGAGGGAGGGCGAGAGATGGATGGAGGGAGGGAGGGAGGGAGGGAGGGCGAGAGATGGATGGAGGGAGGGAGGGAGGGAGGGAGGGCGAGAGATGGAGGGAGGGAGGGAGGGAGGGAGGGCGAGAGATAGATGGAGGGAGGGAGGGAGGGAGGGCGAGAGATAGATGGAGGGAGGGAGGGAGGGAGGGAGGGCGAGAGATGGATGGAGGGAGGGAGGGAGGGAGGGAGGGCGAGAGATGGAGGGAGGGAGGGAGGGAGGGAGGGAGGGCGAGAGATAGATGGAGGGAGGGAGGGAGGGAGGGAGGGCGAGAGATAGATGGAGGGAGGGAGGGAGGGAGGGCGAGAGATAGATGGAGGGAGGGAGGGAGGGAGGGCGAGAGATAGATGGAGGGAGGGAGGGAGGGAGGGCGAGAGATAGATGGAGGGAGGGAGGGAGGGAGGGAGGGCGAGAGATAGATGGAGGGAGGGAGGGAGGGAGGGAGGGCGAGAGATAGATGGAGGGAGGGAGGGAGGGAGGGCGAGAGATAGATGGAGGGAGGGAGGGAGGGAGGGAGGGCGAGAGATGGATGGAGGGAGGGAGGGAGGGAGGGCGAGAGATGGAGGGAGGGAGGGAGGGAGGGAGGGCGAGAGATAGATGGAGGGAGGGAGGGAGGGCGAGAGATAGATGGAGGGAGGGAGGGAGGGAGGGAGGGCGAGAGATGGATGGAGGGAGGGAGGGAGGGAGGGAGGGCGAGAGATGGAGGGAGGGAGGGAGGGAGGGAGGGAGGGCGAGAGATAGATGGAGGGAGGGAGGGAGGGAGGGAGGGCGAGAGATAGATGGAGGGAGGGAGGGAGGGAGGGCGAGAGATAGATGGAGGGAGGGAGGGAGGGAGGGCGAGAGATAGATGGAGGGAGGGAGGGAGGGAGGGCGAGAGATAGATGGAGGGAGGGAGGGAGGGAGGGAGGGCGAGAGATAGATGGAGGGAGGGAGGGAGGGAGGGAGGGCGAGAGATAGATGGAGGGAGGGAGGGAGGGAGGGCGAGAGATAGATGGAGGGAGGGAGGGAGGGAGGGAGGGCGAGAGGCGGGATGGAGGAAGGGAGGGCGGGCAAGAGGCGGGATGGAGGGAGGGAGGGGGGCAAGAGGCGGGATGGAGGGAGGGAGGGGGGGCAAGAGGCGGGATGGAGGGAGGGAGGGGGGGCAAGAGGCGGGGCGGAGGGCGGGCAAGAGGCGGGGCGAGGGAGGGAGGGCGGGGCGAGGGAGGGAGGGCGGGGCGAGGGAGGGAGGGCGGGGCGAGGGAGGGAGGGCGGGGCGAGGGAGGGAGGGCGGGGCGAGGGAGGGAGGGCGGGGCGAGGGAGGGAGTGCGGGGCGAGGGAGGGAGTGCGGGGCGAGGGAGGGAGTGCGGGGCGAGGGAGGGAGTGCGGGGCGAGGGAGGGAGTGCGGGGCGAGGGAGGGAGTGCGGGGCGAGGGAGGGAGTGCGGGGCGAGGGAGGGAGTGCGGGGCGAGGGAGGGAGTGCGGGGCGAGGGAGGGAGTGCGGGGCGAGGGAGGGAGTGCGGGGCGAGGGAGGGAGTGCGGGGCGAGGGATGGAGTGCGGGGCGAGGGATGGAGTGCGGGGCGAGGGATGGAGTGCGGGGCGAGGGATGGAGTGGGGGGGATGGATGGATGGATGGAGTGGGGGGGATGGATGGATGGAGTGGGGGGGATGGATGGATGGAGTGGGGGGGATGGATGGATGGAGTGGGGGGATGGATGGATGGATGGAGTGGGGGGATGGATGGATGGATGGAGTGGGGGGATGGATGGAGTGGGGGGATGGATGGAGTGGGGGGATGGATGGAGTGGGGGGATGGATGGATGGATGCATGGATGGAGTGGGGGATGGATGGAGTGGGGGGATGGATGGATGGAGTGGGGGGGTGGATGGAGTGGGGGGATGGATGGAGTGGGGGGGATGGATGGA